>NC_063214.1:15518507-15640617 GCF_020740725.1 Corvus hawaiiensis
GGAAGACCATCTTTTGGTCCTGGCACCTTCTTCTGGGCGACACGCCTATCCGCCTCTTCTCTCCCTGCAAGGCTGTAAGCTTGGCGGTGGTGCTTGCAAGTGAGAAGGCAGGTGCAGAGAGCACCGCGATCTGCCGGCGCTGTGCAGGCTGGAAAGGAAAGAGGGCTACCACTAGGATGTGCTGCAAATACAGGTTTCCACGCGTCGAGGGTAAGCTCCGCGTAAGCTCGTTGACCTCAAACTGTTCTCTGTGCGAGACTTAGCTGAGAAGCTTTCCGTTCAGATTCAGGCTGCAAGGCAGACCGAATGTGCTGCTACCTAGCGCTGAGAGAGAAAGTGCAGAGGCCAGGCGTGTTTGGGCAGAGGCAGCAGCCTGGAGCATTTCTCTGCCGGCACCGTGCTCTCTGGGCGAGAAGTAGACACCGGTTCCACTCCGGCACAATGAAGGAGCAGAGCACGGAGCTGGTATGCGCATCGCCCAGGCTGCCTCTCGCTTGTGTGCGGATTCACGTTAGCACTTGAAAACAGAAAGTTCAAGCTGCGGCTACTTGTGCTGCTACCTATTTCTCTTCCAGCTTTCCCTGGAAAGAATTGTGCCCAGCTTGATGCTTTTGAGATGCAGAGATGACAGTGGCAGATGCAGCGGAGACTGGAAATACAGAGTGCAGCGGAGAGTTTCTGGTGCTTTGACGTGAGGCAAGGGGAAAGTGCAGCCCAGCAGAGGCTTTGACTTCTGGAGCCTTTTTCTTTGGCAGCAGCTGCTGCAAGTGGGCAAGGGAGCTGCGAGAGTGAAGAAGGGGACGGTCCGTCTATGTGAGAAGGAAGCTGCCGAGGCGCAGTGTGTTGTGCTCAGTTTCAAGGCTGCCTGGAGGAGGGGGGGACTTGAAGAACGCCTTCTTTCTGGACGCCTCCTTCTGGCTGTGCTCCAGCTGCATGCACTCTGCAGCACTGAAGGTTTAGGAACCTGCTGCTGGCCAGCTTGTGTCCAGGAGTGCAAGGGCTGCGCCTTCCTTCCTGAAGCAGCCAGAGCATTCTCAGCTGCAGCTGCTTGTGAAGCAGCTCTTGGCTGGACATTTGAAATTGGCTCCCCTGAGTACATGAGCCCGCTGCCCAGCTGCTTGGTTCTTCGCCTTCTGTGCTCTGGACAGAACTGAAGCCCAGCCATGGCTTGGAGCTTTGCCGCTCTTCAGCGTGAGCACTGCACGCAGCCACGGTGTGCTGTGCAGGGATTTTCCTTCAGCTCGACGGACAAGCATTTTCTTGCTCTTTCAGCGAGTCCAAACTGGGCATGTAGCTCTCGCTCAGCGAAATGCGTCAGGCGAGAAACACTTGCTGGAGTAGCTTTTCGCTGGGCAAGACTTTCAACACAGCACCACAATTCGGGCAAGGAGCAGCAGAAAGGAAGACCATCTTTTGGTCCTGGCACCTTCTTCTGGGCGACACGCCTATCCGCCTCTTCTCTCCCTGCAAGGCTGTAAGCTTGGCGGTGGTGCTTGCAAGTGAGAAGGCAGGTGCAGAGAGCACCGCGATCTGCCGGCGCTGTGCAGGCTGGAAAGGAAAGAGGGCTACCACTAGGATGTGCTGCAAATACAGGTTTCCACGCGTCGAGGGTAAGCTCCGCGTAAGCTCGTTGACCTCAAACTGTTCTCTGTGCGAGACTTAGCTGAGAAGCTTTCGGTTCAGATTCAGGCTGCAAGGCAGACCGAATGTGCTGCTACCTAGCGCTGAGAGAGAAAGTGCAGAGGCCAGGCGTGTTTGGGCAGAGGCAGCAGCCTGGAGCATTTCTCTGCCGGCACCGTGCTCTCTGGGCGAGAAGTAGACACCGGTTCCACTCCGGCACAATGAAGGAGCAGAGCACGGAGCTGGTATGCGCATCGCCCAGGCTGCCTCTCGCTTGTGTGCGGATTCACGTTAGCACTTGAAAACAGAAAGTTCAAGCTGCGGCTACTTGTGCTACTACCTATTTCTCTTCCAGCTTTCCCTGGAAAGAATTGTGCCCAGCTTGATGCTTTTGAGATGCAGAGATGACAGTGGCAGATGCAGCGGAGACTGGAAATACAGAGTGCAGCGGAGAGTTTCTGGTGCTTTGACGTGAGGCAAGGGGAAAGTGCAGCCCAGCAGAGGCTTTGACTTCTGGAGCCTTTTTCTTTGGCAGCAGCTGCTGCAAGTGGGCAAGGGAGCTGCGAGAGTGAAGAAGGGGACGGTCCGTCTATGTGAGAAGGAAGCTGCCGAGGCGCAGTGTGTTGTGCTCAGTTTCAAGGCTGCCTGGAGGAGGGGAGGACTTGAAGAACGCCTTCTTTCTGGACGCCTCCTTCTGGCTGTGCTCCAGCTGCATGCACTCTGCAGCACTGAAGGTTTAGGAACCTGCTGCTGGCCAGCTTGTGTCCAGGAGTGCAAGGGCTGCGCCTTCCTTCCTGAAGCAGCCAGAGCATTCTCAGCTGCAGCTGCTTGTGAAGCAGCTCTTGGCTGGACATTTGAAATTGGCTCCCCTGAGTACATGAGCCCGGTGCCCAGCTGCTTGGTTCTTCGCCTTCTGTGCTCTGGACAGAACTGAAGCCCAGCCATGGCTTGGAGCTTTGCCGCTCTTCAGCGTGAGCACTGCACGCAGCCACGGTGTGCTGTGCAGGGATTTTCCTTCAGCTCGACGGACAAGCATTTTCTTGCTCTTTCAGCGAGTCCAAACTGGGCATGTAGCTCTCGCTCAGCGAAATGCGTCAGGCGAGAAACACTTGCTGGAGTAGCTTTTCGCTGGGCAAGACTTTCAACACAGCACCACAATTCGGGCAAGGAGCAGCAGAAAGGAAGACCATCTTTTGGTCCTGGCACCTTCTTCTGGGCGACACGCCTATCCGCCTCTTCTCTCCCTGCAAGGCTGTAAGCTTGGCGGTGGTGCTTGCAAGTGAGAAGGCAGGTGCAGAGAGCACCGCGATCTGCCGGCGCTGTGCAGGCTGGAAAGGAAAGAGGGCTACCACTAGGATGTGCTGCAAATACAGGTTTCCACGCGTCGAGGGTAAGCTCCGCGTAAGCTCGTTGACCTCAAACTGTTCTCTGTGCGAGACTTAGCTGAGAAGCTTTCCGTTCAGATTCAGGCTGCAAGGCAGACCGAATGTGCTGCTACCTAGCGCTGAGAGAGAAAGTGCAGAGGCCAGGCGTGTTTGGGCAGAGGCAGCAGCCTGGAGCATTTCTCTGCCGGCACCGTGCTCTCTGGGCGAGAAGTAGACACCGGTTCCACTCCGGCACAATGAAGGAGCAGAGCACGGAGCTGGTATGCGCATCGCCCAGGCTGCCTCTCGCTTGTGTGCGGATTCACGTTAGCACTTGAAAACAGAAAGTTCAAGCTGCGGCTACTTGTGCTGCTACCTATTTCTCTTCCAGCTTTCCCTGGAAAGAATTGTGCCCAGCTTGATGCTTTTGAGATGCAGAGATGACAGTGGCAGATGCAGCGGAGACTGGAAATACAGAGTGCAGCGGAGAGTTTCTGGTGCTTTGACGTGAGGCAAGGGGAAAGTGCAGCCCAGCAGAGGCTTTGACTTCTGGAGCCTTTTTCTTTGGCAGCAGCTGCTGCAAGTGGGCAAGGGAGCTGCGAGAGTGAAGAAGGGGACGGTCCGTCTATGTGAGAAGGAAGCTGCCGAGGCGCAGTGTGTTGTGCTCAGTTTCAAGGCTGCCTGGAGGAGGGGAGGACTTGAAGAACGCCTTCTTTCTGGACGCCTCCTTCTGGCTGTGCTCCAGCTGCATGCACTCTGCAGCACTGAAGGTTTAGGAACCTGCTGCTGGCCAGCTTGTGTCCAGGAGTGCAAGGGCTGCGCCTTCCTTCCTGAAGCAGCCAGAGCATTCTCAGCTGCAGCTGCTTGTGAAGCAGCTCTTGGCTGGACATTTGAAATTGGCTCCCCTGAGTACATGAGCCCGGTGCCCAGCTGCTTGGTTCTTCGCCTTCTGTGCTCTGGACAGAACTGAAGCCCAGCCATGGCTTGGAGCTTTGCCGCTCTTCAGCGTGAGCACTGCACGCAGCCACGGTGTGCTGTGCAGGGATTTTCCTTCAGCTCGACGGACAAGCATTTTCTTGCTCTTTCAGCGAGTCCAAACTGGGCATGTAGCTCTCGCTCAGCGAAATGCGTCAGGCGAGAAACACTTGCTGGAGTAGCTTTTCGCTGGGCAAGACTTTCAACACAGCACCACAATTCGGGCAAGGAGCAGCAGAAAGGAAGACCATCTTTTGGTCCTGGCACCTTCTTCTGGGCGACACGCCTATCCGCCTCTTCGCTCCCTGCAAGGCTGTAAGCTTGGCGGTGGTGCTTGCAAGTGAGAAGGCAGGTGCAGAGAGCACCGCGATCTGCCGGCGCTGTGCAGGCTGGAAAGGAAAGAGGGCTACCACTAGGATGTGCTGCAAATACAGGTTTCCACGCGTCGAGGGTAAGCTCCGCGTAAGCTCGTTGACCTCAAACTGTTCTCTGTGCGAGACTTAGCTGAGAAGCTTTCGGTTCAGATTCAGGCTGCAAGGCAGACCGAATGTGCTGCTACCTAGCGCTGAGAGAGAAAGTGCAGAGGCCAGGCGTGTTTGGGCAGAGGCAGCAGCCTGGAGCATTTCTCTGCCGGCACCGTGCTCTCTGGGCGAGAAGTAGACACCGGTTCCACTCCGGCACAATGAAGGAGCAGAGCACGGAGCTGGTATGCGCATCGCCCAGGCTGCCTCTCGCTTGTGTGCGGATTCACGTTAGCACTTGAAAACAGAAAGTTCAAGCTGCGGCTACTTGTGCTGCTACCTATTTCTCTTCCAGCTTTCCCTGGAAAGAATTGTGCCCAGCTTGATGCTTTTGAGATGCAGAGATGACAGTGGCAGATGCAGCGGAGACTGGAAATACAGAGTGCAGCGGAGAGTTTCTGGTGCTTTGACGTGAGGCAAGGGGAAAGTGCAGCCCAGCAGAGGCTTTGACTTCTGGAGCCTTTTTCTTTGGCAGCAGCTGCTGCAAGTGGGCAAGGGAGCTGCGAGAGTGAAGAAGGGGACGGTCCGTCTATGTGAGAAGGAAGCTGCCGAGGCGCAGTGTGTTGTGCTCAGTTTCAAGGCTGCCTGGAGGAGGGGAGGACTTGAAGAACGCCTTCTTTCTGGACGCCTCCTTCTGGCTGTGCTCCAGCTGCATGCACTCTGCAGCACTGAAGGTTTAGGAACCTGCTGCTGGCCAGCTTGTGTCCAGGAGTGCAAGGGCTGCGCCTTCCTTCCTGAAGCAGCCAGAGCATTCTCAGCTGCAGCTGCTTGTGAAGCAGCTCTTGGCTGGACATTTGAAATTGGCTCCCCTGAGTACATGAGCCCGGTGCCCAGCTGCTTGGTTCTTCGCCTTCTGTGCTCTGGACAGAACTGAAGCCCAGCCATGGCTTGGAGCTTTGCCGCTCTTCAGCGTGAGCACTGCACGCAGCCACGGTGTGCTGTGCAGGGATTTTCCTTCAGCTCGACAGACAAGCATTTTCTTGCTCTTTCAGCGAGTCCAAACTGTGCATGTAGCTCTCGCTCAGCGAAATGCGTCAGGCGAGAAACACTTGCTGGAGTAGCTTTTCGCTGGGCAAGACTTTCAACACAGCACCACAATTCGGGCAAGGAGCAGCAGAAAGGAAGACCATCTTTTGGTCCTGGCACCTTCTTCTGGGCGACACGCCTATCCGCCTCTTCGCTCCCTGCAAGGCTGTAAGCTTGGCGGTGGTGCTTGCAAGTGAGAAGGCAGGTGCAGAGAGCACGGCGATCTGCCGGCGCTGTGCAGGCTGGAAAGGAAAGAGGGCTACCACTAGGATGTGCTGCAAATACAGGTTTCCACGCGTCGAGGGTAAGCTCCGCGTAAGCTCGTTGACCTAAAACTGTTCTCTGTGCGAGACGTAGCTGAGAAGCTTTCGGTTCAGATTCAGGCTGCAAGGCAGACCGAATGTGCTGCTACCTAGCGCTGAGAGAGAAAGTGCAGAGGCCAGGCGTGTTTGGGCAGAGGCAGCAGCCTGGAGCATTTCTCTGCCGGCACCGTGCTCTCTGGGCGAGAAGTAGACACCGGTTCCACTCCGGCACAATGAAGGAGCAGAGCACGGAGCTGGTATGCGCATCGCCCAGGCTGCCTCTCGCTTGTGTGCGGATTCACGTTAGCACTTGAAAACAGAAAGTTCAAGCTGCGGCTACTTGTGCTGCTACCTATTTCTCTTCCAGCTTTCCCTGGAAAGAATTGTGCCCATCTTGATGCTTTTGAGATGCAGAGATGACAGTGGCAGATGCAGCGGAGACTGGAAATACAGAGTGCAGCGGAGAGTTTCTGGTGCTTTGACGTGAGGCAAGGGGAAAGTGCAGCCCAGCAGAGGCTTTGACTTCTGGAGCCTTTTTCTTTGGCAGCAGCTGCTGCAAGTGGGCAAGGGAGCTGCGAGAGTGAAGAAGGGGACGGTCCGTCTATGTGAGAAGGAAGCTGCCGAGGCGCAGTGTGTTGTGCTCAGTTTCAAGGCTGCCTGGAGGAGGGGAGGACTTGAAGAACGCCTTCTTTCTGGACGCCTCCTTCTGGCTGTGCTCCAGCTGCATGCACTCTGCAGCACTGAAGGTTTAGGAACCTGCTGCTGGCCAGCTTGTGTCCAGGAGTGCAAGGGCTGCGCCTTCCTTCCTGAAGCAGCCAGAGCATTCTCAGCTGCAGCTGCTTGTGAAGCAGCTCTTGGCTGGACATTTGAAATTGGCTCCCCTGAGTACATGAGCCCGGTGCCCAGCTGCTTGGTTCTTCGCCTTCTGTGCTCTGGACAGAACTGAAGCCCAGCCATGGCTTGGAGCTTTGCCGCTCTTCAGCGTGAGCACTGCACGCAGCCACGGTGTGCTGTGCAGGGATTTTCCTTCAGCTCGACGGACAAGCATTTTCTTGCTCTTTCAGCGAGTCCAAACTGGGCATGTAGCTCTCGCTCAGCGAAATGCGTCAGGCGAGAAACACTTGCTGGAGTAGCTTTTCGCTGGGCAAGACTTTCAACACAGCACCACAATTCGGGCAAGGAGCAGCAGAAAGGAAGACCATCTTTTGGTCCTGGCACCTTCTTCTGGGCGACACGCCTATCCGCCTCTTCTCTCCCTGCAAGGCTGTAAGCTTGGCGGTGGTGCTTGCAAGTGAGAAGGCAGGTGCAGAGAGCACCGCGATCTGCCGGCGCTGTGCAGGCTGGAAAGGAAAGAGGGCTACCACTAGGATGTGCTGCAAATACAGGTTTCCACGCGTCGAGGGTAAGCTCCGCGTAAGCTCGTTGACCTCAAACTGTTCTCTGTGCGAGACTTAGCTGAGAAGCTTTCCGTTCAGATTCAGGCTGCAAGGCAGACCGAATGTGCTGCTACCTAGCGCTGAGAGAGAAAGTGCAGAGGCCAGGCGTGTTTGGGCAGAGGCAGCAGCCTGGAGCATTTCTCTGCCGGCACCGTGCTCTCTGGGCGAGAAGTAGACACCGGTTCCACTCCGGCACAATGAAGGAGCAGAGCACGGAGCTGGTATGCGCATCGCCCAGGCTGCCTCTCGCTTGTGTGCGGATTCACGTTAGCACTTGAAAACAGAAAGTTCAAGCTGCGGCTACTTGTGCTACTACCTATTTCTCTTCCAGCTTTCCCTGGAAAGAATTGTGCCCAGCTTGATGCTTTTGAGATGCAGAGATGACAGTGGCAGATGCAGCGGAGACTGGAAATACAGAGTGCAGCGGAGAGTTTCTGGTGCTTTGACGTGAGGCAAGGGGAAAGTGCAGCCCAGCAGAGGCTTTGACTTCTGGAGCCTTTTTCTTTGGCAGCAGCTGCTGCAAGTGGGCAAGGGAGCTGCGAGAGTGAAGAAGGGGACGGTCCGTCTATGTGAGAAGGAAGCTGCCGAGGCGCAGTGTGTTGTGCTCAGTTTCAAGGCTGCCTGGAGGAGGGGAGGACTTGAAGAACGCCTTCTTTCTGGACGCCTCCTTCTGGCTGTGCTCCAGCTGCATGCACTCTGCAGCACTGAAGGTTTAGGAACCTGCTGCTGGCCAGCTTGTGTCCAGGAGTGCAAGGGCTGCGCCTTCCTTCCTGAAGCAGCCAGAGCATTCTCAGCTGCAGCTGCTTGTGAAGCAGCTCTTGGCTGGACATTTGAAATTGGCTCCCCTGAGTACATGAGCCCGGTGCCCAGCTGCTTGGTTCTTCGCCTTCTGTGCTCTGGACAGAACTGAAGCCCAGCCATGGCTTGGAGCTTTGCCGCTCTTCAGCGTGAGCACTGCACGCAGCCACGGTGTGCTGTGCAGGGATTTTCCTTCAGCTCGACGGACAAGCATTTTCTTGCTCTTTCAGCGAGTCCAAACTGGGCATGTAGCTCTCGCTCAGCGAAATGCGTCAGGCGAGAAACACTTGCTGGAGTAGCTTTTCGCTGGGCAAGACTTTCAACACAGCACCACAATTCGGGCAAGGAGCAGCAGAAAGGAAGACCATCTTTTGGTCCTGGCACCTTCTTCTGGGCGACACGCCTATCCGCCTCTTCTCTCCCTGCAAGGCTGTAAGCTTGGCGGTGGTGCTTGCAAGTGAGAAGGCAGGTGCAGAGAGCACCGCGATCTGCCGGCGCTGTGCAGGCTGGAAAGGAAAGAGGGCTACCACTAGGATGTGCTGCAAATACAGGTTTCCACGCGTCGAGGGTAAGCTCCGCGTAAGCTCGTTGACCTCAAACTGTTCTCTGTGCGAGACTTAGCTGAGAAGCTTTCCGTTCAGATTCAGGCTGCAAGGCAGACCGAATGTGCTGCTACCTAGCGCTGAGAGAGAAAGTGCAGAGGCCAGGCGTGTTTGGGCAGAGGCAGCAGCCTGGAGCATTTCTCTGCCGGCACCGTGCTCTCTGGGCGAGAAGTAGACACCGGTTCCACTCCGGCACAATGAAGGAGCAGAGCACGGAGCTGGTATGCGCATCGCCCAGGCTGCCTCTCGCTTGTGTGCGGATTCACGTTAGCACTTGAAAACAGAAAGTTCAAGCTGCGGCTACTTGTGCTGCTACCTATTTCTCTTCCAGCTTTCCCTGGAAAGAATTGTGCCCAGCTTGATGCTTTTGAGATGCAGAGATGACAGTGGCAGATGCAGCGGAGACTGGAAATACAGAGTGCAGCGGAGAGTTTCTGGTGCTTTGACGTGAGGCAAGGGGAAAGTGCAGCCCAGCAGAGGCTTTGACTTCTGGAGCCTTTTTCTTTGGCAGCAGCTGCTGCAAGTGGGCAAGGGAGCTGCGAGAGTGAAGAAGGGGACGGTCCGTCTATGTGAGAAGGAAGCTGCCGAGGCGCAGTGTGTTGTGCTCAGTTTCAAGGCTGCCTGGAGGAGGGGAGGACTTGAAGAACGCCTTCTTTCTGGACGCCTCCTTCTGGCTGTGCTCCAGCTGCATGCACTCTGCAGCACTGAAGGTTTAGGAACCTGCTGCTGGCCAGCTTGTGTCCAGGAGTGCAAGGGCTGCGCCTTCCTTCCTGAAGCAGCCAGAGCATTCTCAGCTGCAGCTGCTTGTGAAGCAGCTCTTGGCTGGACATTTGAAATTGGCTCCCCTGAGTACATGAGCCCGCTGCCCAGCTGCTTGGTTCTTCGCCTTCTGTGCTCTGGACAGAACTGAAGCCCAGCCATGGCTTGGAGCTTTGCCGCTCTTCAGCGTGAGCACTGCACGCAGCCACGGTGTGCTGTGCAGGGATTTTCCTTCAGCTCGACGGACAAGCATTTTCTTGCTCTTTCAGCGAGTCCAAACTGGGCATGTAGCTCTCGCTCAGCGAAATGCGTCAGGCGAGAAACACTTGCTGGAGTAGCTTTTCGCTGGGCAAGACTTTCAACACAGCACCACAATTCGGGCAAGGAGCAGCAGAAAGGAAGACCATCTTTTGGTCCTGGCACCTTCTTCTGGGCGACACGCCTATCCGCCTCTTCGCTCCCTGCAAGGCTGTAAGCTTGGCGGTGGTGCTTGCAAGTGAGAAGGCAGGTGCAGAGAGCACCGCGATCTGCCGGCGCTGTGCAGGCTGGAAAGGAAAGAGGGCTACCACTAGGATGTGCTGCAAATACAGGTTTCCACGCGTCGAGGGTAAGCTCCGCGTAAGCTCGTTGACCTCAAACTGTTCTCTGTGCGAGACTTAGCTGAGAAGCTTTCGGTTCAGATTCAGGCTGCAAGGCAGACCGAATGTGCTGCTACCTAGCGCTGAGAGAGAAAGTGCAGAGGCCAGGCGTGTTTGGGCAGAGGCAGCAGCCTGGAGCATTTCTCTGCCGGCACCGTGCTCTCTGGGCGAGAAGTAGACACCGGTTCCACTCCGGCACAATGAAGGAGCAGAGCACGGAGCTGGTATGCGCATCGCCCAGGCTGCCTCTCGCTTGTGTGCGGATTCACGTTAGCACTTGAAAACAGAAAGTTCAAGCTGCGGCTACTTGTGCTGCTACCTATTTCTCTTCCAGCTTTCCCTGGAAAGAATTGTGCCCAGCTTGATGCTTTTGAGATGCAGAGATGACAGTGGCAGATGCAGCGGAGACTGGAAATACAGAGTGCAGCGGAGAGTTTCTGGTGCTTTGACGTGAGGCAAGGGGAAAGTGCAGCCCAGCAGAGGCTTTGACTTCTGGAGCCTTTTTCTTTGGCAGCAGCTGCTGCAAGTGGGCAAGGGAGCTGCGAGAGTGAAGAAGGGGACGGTCCGTCTATGTGAGAAGGAAGCTGCCGAGGCGCAGTGTGTTGTGCTCAGTTTCAAGGCTGCCTGGAGGAGGGGAGGACTTGAAGAACGCCTTCTTTCTGGACGCCTCCTTCTGGCTGTGCTCCAGCTGCATGCACTCTGCAGCACTGAAGGTTTAGGAACCTGCTGCTGGCCAGCTTGTGTCCAGGAGTGCAAGGGCTGCGCCTTCCTTCCTGAAGCAGCCAGAGCATTCTCAGCTGCAGCTGCTTGTGAAGCAGCTCTTGGCTGGACATTTGAAATTGGCTCCCCTGAGTACATGAGCCCGGTGCCCAGCTGCTTGGTTCTTCGCCTTCTGTGCTCTGGACAGAACTGAAGCCCAGCCATGGCTTGGAGCTTTGCCGCTCTTCAGCGTGAGCACTGCACGCAGCCACGGTGTGCTGTGCAGGGATTTTCCTTCAGCTCGACAGACAAGCATTTTCTTGCTCTTTCAGCGAGTCCAAACTGTGCATGTAGCTCTCGCTCAGCGAAATGCGTCAGGCGAGAAACACTTGCTGGAGTAGCTTTTCGCTGGGCAAGACTTTCAACACAGCACCACAATTCGGGCAAGGAGCAGCAGAAAGGAAGACCATCTTTTGGTCCTGGCACCTTCTTCTGGGCGACACGCCTATCCGCCTCTTCGCTCCCTGCAAGGCTGTAAGCTTGGCGGTGGTGCTTGCAAGTGAGAAGGCAGGTGCAGAGAGCACGGCGATCTGCCGGCGCTGTGCAGGCTGGAAAGGAAAGAGGGCTACCACTAGGATGTGCTGCAAATACAGGTTTCCACGCGTCGAGGGTAAGCTCCGCGTAAGCTCGTTGACCTAAAACTGTTCTCTGTGCGAGACGTAGCTGAGAAGCTTTCGGTTCAGATTCAGGCTGCAAGGCAGACCGAATGTGCTGCTACCTAGCGCTGAGAGAGAAAGTGCAGAGGCCAGGCGTGTTTGGGCAGAGGCAGCAGCCTGGAGCATTTCTCTGCCGGCACCGTGCTCTCTGGGCGAGAAGTAGACACCGGTTCCACTCCGGCACAATGAAGGAGCAGAGCACGGAGCTGGTATGCGCATCGCCCAGGCTGCCTCTCGCTTGTGTGCGGATTCACGTTAGCACTTGAAAACAGAAAGTTCAAGCTGCGGCTACTTGTGCTGCTACCTATTTCTCTTCCAGCTTTCCCTGGAAAGAATTGTGCCCATCTTGATGCTTTTGAGATGCAGAGATGACAGTGGCAGATGCAGCGGAGACTGGAAATACAGAGTGCAGCGGAGAGTTTCTGGTGCTTTGACGTGAGGCAAGGGGAAAGTGCAGCCCAGCAGAGGCTTTGACTTCTGGAGCCTTTTTCTTTGGCAGCAGCTGCTGCAAGTGGGCAAGGGAGCTGCGAGAGTGAAGAAGGGGACGGTCCGTCTATGTGAGAAGGAAGCTGCCGAGGCGCAGTGTGTTGTGCTCAGTTTCAAGGCTGCCTGGAGGAGGGGAGGACTTGAAGAACGCCTTCTTTCTGGACGCCTCCTTCTGGCTGTGCTCCAGCTGCATGCACTCTGCAGCACTGAAGGTTTAGGAACCTGCTGCTGGCCAGCTTGTGTCCAGGAGTGCAAGGGCTGCGCCTTCCTTCCTGAAGCAGCCAGAGCATTCTCAGCTGCAGCTGCTTGTGAAGCAGCTCTTGGCTGGACATTTGAAATTGGCTCCCCTGAGTACATGAGCCCGGTGCCCAGCTGCTTGGTTCTTCGCCTTCTGTGCTCTGGACAGAACTGAAGCCCAGCCATGGCTTGGAGCTTTGCCGCTCTTCAGCGTGAGCACTGCACGCAGCCACGGTGTGCTGTGCAGGGATTTTCCTTCAGCTCGACGGACAAGCATTTTCTTGCTCTTTCAGCGAGTCCAAACTGGGCATGTAGCTCTCGCTCAGCGAAATGCGTCAGGCGAGAAACACTTGCTGGAGTAGCTTTTCGCTGGGCAAGACTTTCAACACAGCACCACAATTCGGGCAAGGAGCAGCAGAAAGGAAGACCATCTTTTGGTCCTGGCACCTTCTTCTGGGCGACACGCCTATCCGCCTCTTCTCTCCCTGCAAGGCTGTAAGCTTGGCGGTGGTGCTTGCAAGTGAGAAGGCAGGTGCAGAGAGCACCGCGATCTGCCGGCGCTGTGCAGGCTGGAAAGGAAAGAGGGCTACCACTAGGATGTGCTGCAAATACAGGTTTCCACGCGTCGAGGGTAAGCTCCGCGTAAGCTCGTTGACCTCAAACTGTTCTCTGTGCGAGACTTAGCTGAGAAGCTTTCCGTTCAGATTCAGGCTGCAAGGCAGACCGAATGTGCTGCTACCTAGCGCTGAGAGAGAAAGTGCAGAGGCCAGGCGTGTTTGGGCAGAGGCAGCAGCCTGGAGCATTTCTCTGCCGGCACCGTGCTCTCTGGGCGAGAAGTAGACACCGGTTCCACTCCGGCACAATGAAGGAGCAGAGCACGGAGCTGGTATGCGCATCGCCCAGGCTGCCTCTCGCTTGTGTGCGGATTCACGTTAGCACTTGAAAACAGAAAGTTCAAGCTGCGGCTACTTGTGCTACTACCTATTTCTCTTCCAGCTTTCCCTGGAAAGAATTGTGCCCAGCTTGATGCTTTTGAGATGCAGAGATGACAGTGGCAGATGCAGCGGAGACTGGAAATACAGAGTGCAGCGGAGAGTTTCTGGTGCTTTGACGTGAGGCAAGGGGAAAGTGCAGCCCAGCAGAGGCTTTGACTTCTGGAGCCTTTTTCTTTGGCAGCAGCTGCTGCAAGTGGGCAAGGGAGCTGCGAGAGTGAAGAAGGGGACGGTCCGTCTATGTGAGAAGGAAGCTGCCGAGGCGCAGTGTGTTGTGCTCAGTTTCAAGGCTGCCTGGAGGAGGGGAGGACTTGAAGAACGCCTTCTTTCTGGACGCCTCCTTCTGGCTGTGCTCCAGCTGCATGCACTCTGCAGCACTGAAGGTTTAGGAACCTGCTGCTGGCCAGCTTGTGTCCAGGAGTGCAAGGGCTGCGCCTTCCTTCCTGAAGCAGCCAGAGCATTCTCAGCTGCAGCTGCTTGTGAAGCAGCTCTTGGCTGGACATTTGAAATTGGCTCCCCTGAGTACATGAGCCCGGTGCCCAGCTGCTTGGTTCTTCGCCTTCTGTGCTCTGGACAGAACTGAAGCCCAGCCATGGCTTGGAGCTTTGCCGCTCTTCAGCGTGAGCACTGCACGCAGCCACGGTGTGCTGTGCAGGGATTTTCCTTCAGCTCGACGGACAAGCATTTTCTTGCTCTTTCAGCGAGTCCAAACTGGGCATGTAGCTCTCGCTCAGCGAAATGCGTCAGGCGAGAAACACTTGCTGGAGTAGCTTTTCGCTGGGCAAGACTTTCAACACAGCACCACAATTCGGGCAAGGAGCAGCAGAAAGGAAGACCATCTTTTGGTCCTGGCACCTTCTTCTGGGCGACACGCCTATCCGCCTCTTCTCTCCCTGCAAGGCTGTAAGCTTGGCGGTGGTGCTTGCAAGTGAGAAGGCAGGTGCAGAGAGCACCGCGATCTGCCGGCGCTGTGCAGGCTGGAAAGGAAAGAGGGCTACCACTAGGATGTGCTGCAAATACAGGTTTCCACGCGTCGAGGGTAAGCTCCGCGTAAGCTCGTTGACCTCAAACTGTTCTCTGTGCGAGACTTAGCTGAGAAGCTTTCCGTTCAGATTCAGGCTGCAAGGCAGACCGAATGTGCTGCTACCTAGCGCTGAGAGAGAAAGTGCAGAGGCCAGGCGTGTTTGGGCAGAGGCAGCAGCCTGGAGCATTTCTCTGCCGGCACCGTGCTCTCTGGGCGAGAAGTAGACACCGGTTCCACTCCGGCACAATGAAGGAGCAGAGCACGGAGCTGGTATGCGCATCGCCCAGGCTGCCTCTCGCTTGTGTGCGGATTCACGTTAGCACTTGAAAACAGAAAGTTCAAGCTGCGGCTACTTGTGCTGCTACCTATTTCTCTTCCAGCTTTCCCTGGAAAGAATTGTGCCCAGCTTGATGCTTTTGAGATGCAGAGATGACAGTGGCAGATGCAGCGGAGACTGGAAATACAGAGTGCAGCGGAGAGTTTCTGGTGCTTTGACGTGAGGCAAGGGGAAAGTGCAGCCCAGCAGAGGCTTTGACTTCTGGAGCCTTTTTCTTTGGCAGCAGCTGCTGCAAGTGGGCAAGGGAGCTGCGAGAGTGAAGAAGGGGACGGTCCGTCTATGTGAGAAGGAAGCTGCCGAGGCGCAGTGTGTTGTGCTCAGTTTCAAGGCTGCCTGGAGGAGGGGAGGACTTGAAGAACGCCTTCTTTCTGGACGCCTCCTTCTGGCTGTGCTCCAGCTGCATGCACTCTGCAGCACTGAAGGTTTAGGAACCTGCTGCTGGCCAGCTTGTGTCCAGGAGTGCAAGGGCTGCGCCTTCCTTCCTGAAGCAGCCAGAGCATTCTCAGCTGCAGCTGCTTGTGAAGCAGCTCTTGGCTGGACATTTGAAATTGGCTCCCCTGAGTACATGAGCCCGGTGCCCAGCTGCTTGGTTCTTCGCCTTCTGTGCTCTGGACAGAACTGAAGCCCAGCCATGGCTTGGAGCTTTGCCGCTCTTCAGCGTGAGCACTGCACGCAGCCACGGTGTGCTGTGCAGGGATTTTCCTTCAGCTCGACGGACAAGCATTTTCTTGCTCTTTCAGCGAGTCCAAACTGGGCATGTAGCTCTCGCTCAGCGAAATGCGTCAGGCGAGAAACACTTGCTGGAGTAGCTTTTCGCTGGGCAAGACTTTCAACACAGCACCACAATTCGGGCAAGGAGCAGCAGAAAGGAAGACCATCTTTTGGTCCTGGCACCTTCTTCTGGGCGACACGCCTATCCGCCTCTTCGCTCCCTGCAAGGCTGTAAGCTTGGCGGTGGTGCTTGCAAGTGAGAAGGCAGGTGCAGAGAGCACCGCGATCTGCCGGCGCTGTGCAGGCTGGAAAGGAAAGAGGGCTACCACTAGGATGTGCTGCAAATACAGGTTTCCACGCGTCGAGGGTAAGCTCCGCGTAAGCTCGTTGACCTCAAACTGTTCTCTGTGCGAGACTTAGCTGAGAAGCTTTCGGTTCAGATTCAGGCTGCAAGGCAGACCGAATGTGCTGCTACCTAGCGCTGAGAGAGAAAGTGCAGAGGCCAGGCGTGTTTGGGCAGAGGCAGCAGCCTGGAGCATTTCTCTGCCGGCACCGTGCTCTCTGGGCGAGAAGTAGACACCGGTTCCACTCCGGCACAATGAAGGAGCAGAGCACGGAGCTGGTATGCGCATCGCCCAGGCTGCCTCTCGCTTGTGTGCGGATTCACGTTAGCACTTGAAAACAGAAAGTTCAAGCTGCGGCTACTTGTGCTGCTACCTATTTCTCTTCCAGCTTTCCCTGGAAAGAATTGTGCCCAGCTTGATGCTTTTGAGATGCAGAGATGACAGTGGCAGATGCAGCGGAGACTGGAAATACAGAGTGCAGCGGAGAGTTTCTGGTGCTTTGACGTGAGGCAAGGGGAAAGTGCAGCCCAGCAGAGGCTTTGACTTCTGGAGCCTTTTTCTTTGGCAGCAGCTGCTGCAAGTGGGCAAGGGAGCTGCGAGAGTGAAGAAGGGGACGGTCCGTCTATGTGAGAAGGAAGCTGCCGAGGCGCAGTGTGTTGTGCTCAGTTTCAAGGCTGCCTGGAGGAGGGGAGGACTTGAAGAACGCCTTCTTTCTGGACGCCTCCTTCTGGCTGTGCTCCAGCTGCATGCACTCTGCAGCACTGAAGGTTTAGGAACCTGCTGCTGGCCAGCTTGTGTCCAGGAGTGCAAGGGCTGCGCCTTCCTTCCTGAAGCAGCCAGAGCATTCTCAGCTGCAGCTGCTTGTGAAGCAGCTCTTGGCTGGACATTTGAAATTGGCTCCCCTGAGTACATGAGCCCGGTGCCCAGCTGCTTGGTTCTTCGCCTTCTGTGCTCTGGACAGAACTGAAGCCCAGCCATGGCTTGGAGCTTTGCCGCTCTTCAGCGTGAGCACTGCACGCAGCCACGGTGTGCTGTGCAGGGATTTTCCTTCAGCTCGACAGACAAGCATTTTCTTGCTCTTTCAGCGAGTCCAAACTGTGCATGTAGCTCTCGCTCAGCGAAATGCGTCAGGCGAGAAACACTTGCTGGAGTAGCTTTTCGCTGGGCAAGACTTTCAACACAGCACCACAATTCGGGCAAGGAGCAGCAGAAAGGAAGACCATCTTTTGGTCCTGGCACCTTCTTCTGGGCGACACGCCTATCCGCCTCTTCGCTCCCTGCAAGGCTGTAAGCTTGGCGGTGGTGCTTGCAAGTGAGAAGGCAGGTGCAGAGAGCACGGCGATCTGCCGGCGCTGTGCAGGCTGGAAAGGAAAGAGGGCTACCACTAGGATGTGCTGCAAATACAGGTTTCCACGCGTCGAGGGTAAGCTCCGCGTAAGCTCGTTGACCTAAAACTGTTCTCTGTGCGAGACGTAGCTGAGAAGCTTTCGGTTCAGATTCAGGCTGCAAGGCAGACCGAATGTGCTGCTACCTAGCGCTGAGAGAGAAAGTGCAGAGGCCAGGCGTGTTTGGGCAGAGGCAGCAGCCTGGAGCATTTCTCTGCCGGCACCGTGCTCTCTGGGCGAGAAGTAGACACCGGTTCCACTCCGGCACAATGAAGGAGCAGAGCACGGAGCTGGTATGCGCATCGCCCAGGCTGCCTCTCGCTTGTGTGCGGATTCACGTTAGCACTTGAAAACAGAAAGTTCAAGCTGCGGCTACTTGTGCTGCTACCTATTTCTCTTCCAGCTTTCCCTGGAAAGAATTGTGCCCATCTTGATGCTTTTGAGATGCAGAGATGACAGTGGCAGATGCAGCGGAGACTGGAAATACAGAGTGCAGCGGAGAGTTTCTGGTGCTTTGACGTGAGGCAAGGGGAAAGTGCAGCCCAGCAGAGGCTTTGACTTCTGGAGCCTTTTTCTTTGGCAGCAGCTGCTGCAAGTGGGCAAGGGAGCTGCGAGAGTGAAGAAGGGGACGGTCCGTCTATGTGAGAAGGAAGCTGCCGAGGCGCAGTGTGTTGTGCTCAGTTTCAAGGCTGCCTGGAGGAGGGGAGGACTTGAAGAACGCCTTCTTTCTGGACGCCTCCTTCTGGCTGTGCTCCAGCTGCATGCACTCTGCAGCACTGAAGGTTTAGGAACCTGCTGCTGGCCAGCTTGTGTCCAGGAGTGCAAGGGCTGCGCCTTCCTTCCTGAAGCAGCCAGAGCATTCTCAGCTGCAGCTGCTTGTGAAGCAGCTCTTGGCTGGACATTTGAAATTGGCTCCCCTGAGTACATGAGCCCGGTGCCCAGCTGCTTGGTTCTTCGCCTTCTGTGCTCTGGACAGAACTGAAGCCCAGCCATGGCTTGGAGCTTTGCCGCTCTTCAGCGTGAGCACTGCACGCAGCCACGGTGTGCTGTGCAGGGATTTTCCTTCAGCTCGACAGACAAGCATTTTCTTGCTCTTTCAGCGAGTCCAAACTGGGCATGTAGCTCTCGCTCAGCGAAATGCGTCAGGCGAGAAACACTTGCTGGAGTAGCTTTTCGCTGGGCAAGACTTTCAACACAGCACCACAATTCGGGCAAGGAGCAGCAGAAAGGAAGACCATCTTTTGGTCCTGGCACCTTCTTCTGGGCGACACGCCTATCCGCCTCTTCGCTCCCTGCAAGGCTGTAAGCTTGGCGGTGGTGCTTGCAAGTGAGAAGGCAGGTGCAGAGAGCACGGCGATCTGCCGGCGCTGTGCAGGCTGGAAAGGAAAGAGGGCTACCACTAGGATGTGCTGCAAATACAGGTTTCCACGCGACGAGGGTAAGCTCCGCGTAAGCTCGTTGACCTCAAACTGTTCTCTGTGCGAGACTTAGCTGAGAAGCTTTCGGTTCAGATTCAGGCTGCAAGGCAGACCGAATGTGCTGCTACCTAGCGCTGAGAGAGAAAGTGCAGAGGCCAGGCGTGTTTGGGCAGAGGCAGCAGCCTGGAGCATTTCTCTGCCGGCACCGTGCTCTCTGGGCGAGAAGTAGACACCGGTTCCACTCCGGCACAATGAAGGAGCAGAGCACGGAGCTGGTATGCGCATCGCCCAGGCTGCCTCTCGCTTGTGTGCGGATTCACGTTAGCACTTGAACACAGAAAGTTCAAGCTGCGGCTACTTGTGCTGCTACCTATTTCTCTTCCAGCTTTCCCTGGAAAGAATTGTGCCCATCTTGATGCTTTTGAGATGCAGAGATGACAGTGGCAGATGCAGCGGAGACTGGAAATACAGAGTGCAGCGGAGAGTTTCTGGTGCTTTGACGTGAGGCAAGGGGAAAGTGCAGCCCAGCAGAGGCTTTGACTTCTGGAGCCTTTTTCTTTGGCAGCAGCTGCTGCAAGTGGGCAAGGGAGCTGCGAGAGTGAAGAAGGGGACGGTCCGTCTATGTGAGAAGGAAGCTGCCGAGGCGCAGTGTGTTGTGCTCAGTTTCAAGGCTGCCTGGAGGAGGGGAGGACTTGAAGAACGCCTTCTTTCTGGACGCCTCCTTCTGGCTGTGCTCCAGCTGCATGCACTCTGCAGCACTGAAGGTTTAGGAACCTGCTGCTGGCCAGCTTGTGTCCAGGAGTGCAAGGGCTGCGCCTTCCTTCCTGAAGCAGCCAGAGCATTCTCAGCTGCAGCTGCTTGTGAAGCAGCTCTTGGCTGGACATTTGAAATTGGCTCCCCTGAGTACATGAGCCCGGTGCCCAGCTGCTTGGTTCTTCGCCTTCTGTGCTCTGGACAGAACTGAAGCCCAGCCATGGCTTGGAGCTTTGCCGCTCTTCAGCGTGAGCACTGCACGCAGCCACGGTGTGCTGTGCAGGGATTTTCCTTCAGCTCGACGGACAAGCATTTTCTTGCTCTTTCAGCGAGTCCAAACTGGGCATGTAGCTCTCGCTCAGCGAAATGCGTCAGGCGAGAAACACTTGCTGGAGTAGCTTTTCGCTGGGCAAGACTTTCAACACAGCACCACAATTCGGGCAAGGAGCAGCAGAAAGGAAGACCATCTTTTGGTCCTGGCACCTTCTTCTGGGCGACACGCCTATCCGCCTCTTCGCTCCCTGCAAGGCTGTAAGCTTGGCGGTGGTGCTTGTAAGTGAGAAGGCAGGTGCAGAGAGCACGGCGATCTGCCGGCGCTGTGCAGGCTGGAAAGGAAAGAGGGCTACCACTAGGATGTGCTGCAAATACAGGTTTCCACGCGACGAGGGTAAGCTCCGCGTAAGCTCGTTGACCTCAAACTGTTCTCTGTGCGAGACTTAGCTGAGAAGCTTTCCGTTCAGATTCAGGCTGCAAGGCAGACCGAATGTGCTGCTACCTAGCGCTGAGAGAGAAAGTGCAGAGGCCAGGCGTGTTTGGGCAGAGGCAGCAGCCTGGAGCATTTCTCTGCTGGCACCGTGCTCTCTGGGCGAGAAGTAGACACCGGTTCCACTCCGGCACAATGAAGGAGCAGAGCACGGAGCTGGTATGCGCATCGCCCAGGCTGCCTCTCGCTTGTGTGCGGATTCACGTTAGCACTTGAAAACAGAAAGTTCAAGCTGCGGCTACTTGTGCTGCTACCTATTTCTCTTCCAGCTTTCCCTGGAAAGAATTGTGCCCAGCTTGATGCTTTTGAGATGCAGAGATGACAGTGGCAGATGCAGCGGAGACTGGAAATACAGAGTGCAGCGGAGAGTTTCTGGTGCTTTGACGTGAGGCAAGGGGAAAGTGCAGCCCAGCAGAGGCTTTGACTTCTGGAGCCTTTTTCTTTGGCAGCAGCTGCTGCAAGTGGGCAAGGGAGCTGCGAGAGTGAAGAAGGGGACGGTCCGTCTATGTGAGAAGGAAGCTGCCGAGGCGCAGTGTGTTGTGCTCAGTTTCAAGGCTGCCTGGAGGAGGGGAGGACTTGAAGAACGCCTTCTTTCTGGACGCCTCCTTCTGGCTGTGCTCCAGCTGCATGCACTCTGCAGCACTGAAGGTTTAGGAACCTGCTGCTGGCCAGCTTGTGTCCAGGAGTGCAAGGGCTGCGCCTTCCTTCCTGAAGCAGCCAGAGCATTCTCAGCTGCAGCTGCTTGTGAAGCAGCTCTTGGCTGGACATTTGAAATTGGCTCCCCTGAGTACATGAGCCCGGTGCCCAGCTGCTTGGTTCTTCGCCTTCTGTGCTCTGGACAGAACTGAAGCCCAGCCATGGCTTGGAGCTTTGCCGCTCTTCAGCGTGAGCACTGCACGCAGCCACGGTGTGCTGTGCAGGGATTTTCCTTCAGCTCGACAGACAAGCATTTTCTTGCTCTTTCAGCGAGTCCAAACTGGGCATGTAGCTCTCGCTCAGCGAAATGCGTCAGGCGAGAAACACTTGCTGGAGTAGCTTTTCGCTGGGCAAGACTTTCAACACAGCACCACAATTCGGGCAAGGAGCAGCAGAAAGGAAGACCATCTTTTGGTCCTGGCACCTTCTTCTGGGCGACACGCCTATCCGCCTCTTCGCTCCCTGCAAGGCTGTAAGCTTGGCGGTGGTGCTTGCAAGTGAGAAGGCAGGTGCAGAGAGCACCGCGATCTGCCGGCGCTGTGCAGGCTGGAAAGGAAAGAGGGCTACCACTAGGATGTGCTGCAAATACAGGTTTCCACGCGTCGAGGGTAAGCTCCGCGTAAGCTCGTTGACCTCAAACTGTTCTCTGTGCGAGACGTAGCTGAGAAGCTTTCCGTTCAGATTCAGGCTGCAAGGCAGACCGAATGTGCTGCTACCTAGCGCTGAGAGAGAAAGTGCAGAGGCCAGGCGTGTTTGGGCAGAGGCAGCAGCCTGGAGCATTTCTCTGCCGGCACCGTGCTCTCTGGGCGAGAAGTAGACACCGGTTCCACTCCGGCACAATGAAGGAGCAGAGCACGGAGCTGGTATGCGCATCGCCCAGGCTGCCTCTCGCTTGTGTGCGGATTCACGTTAGCACTTGAAAACAGAAAGTTCAAGCTGCGGCTACTTGTGCTACTACCTATTTCTCTTCCAGCTTTCCCTGGAAAGAATTGTGCCCAGCTTGATGCTTTTGAGATGCAGAGATGACAGTGGCAGATGCAGCGGAGACTGGAAATACAGAGTGCAGCGGAGAGTTTCTGGTGCTTTGACGTGAGGCAAGGGGAAAGTGCAGCCCAGCAGAGGCTTTGACTTCTGGAGCCTTTTTCTTTGGCAGCAGCTGCTGCAAGTGGGCAAGGGAGCTGCGAGAGTGAAGAAGGGGACGGTCCGTCTATGTGAGAAGGAAGCTGCCGAGGCGCAGTGTGTTGTGCTCAGTTTCAAGGCTGCCTGGAGGAGGGGGGGACTTGAAGAACGCCTTCTTTCTGGACGCCTCCTTCTGGCTGTGCTCCAGCTGCATGCACTCTGCAGCACTGAAGGTTTAGGAACCTGCTGCTGGCCAGCTTGTGTCCAGGAGTGCAAAGGCTGCGCCTTCCTTCCTGAAGCAGCCAGAGCATTCTCAGCTGCAGCTGCTTGTGAAGCAGCTCTTGGCTGGACATTTGAAATTGGCTCCCCTGAGTACATGAGCCCGGTGCCCAGCTGCTTGGTTCTTCGCCTTCTGTGCTCTGGACAGAACTGAAGCCCAGCCATGGCTTGGAGCTTTGACGCTCTTCAGCGTGAGCACTGCACGCAGCCACGGTGTGCTGTGCAGGGATTTTCCTTCAGCTCGACGGACAAGCATTTTCTTGCTCTTTCAGCGAGTCCAAACTGGGCATGTAGCTCTCGCTCAGCGAAATGCGTCAGGCGAGAAACACTTGCTGGAGTAGCTTTTCGCTGGGCAAGACTTTCAACACAGCACCACAATTCGGGCAAGGAGCAGCAGAAAGGAAGACCATCTTTTGGTCCTGGCACCTTCTTCTGGGCGACACGCCTATCCGCCTCTTCTCTCCCTGCAAGGCTGTAAGCTTGGCGGTGGTGCTTGCAAGTGAGAAGGCAGGTGCAGAGAGCACCGCGATCTGCCGGCGCTGTGCAGGCTGGAAAGGAAAGAGGGCTACCACTAGGATGTGCTGCAAATACAGGTTTCCACGCGTCGAGGGTAAGCTCCGCGTAAGCTCGTTGACCTCAAACTGTTCTCTGTGCGAGACTTAGCTGAGAAGCTTTCGGTTCAGATTCAGGCTGCAAGGCAGACCGAATGTGCTGCTACCTAGCGCTGAGAGAGAAAGTGCAGAGGCCAGGCGTGTTTGGGCAGAGGCAGCAGCCTGGAGCATTTCTCTGCCGGCACCGTGCTCTCTGGGCGAGAAGTAGACACCGGTTCCACTCCGGCACAATGAAGGAGCAGAGCACGGAGCTGGTATGCGCATCGCCCAGGCTGCCTCTCGCTTGTGTGCGGATTCACGTTAGCACTTGAAAACAGAAAGTTCAAGCTGCGGCTACTTGTGCTGCTACCTATTTCTCTTCCAGCTTTCCCTGGAAAGAATTGTGCCCAGCTTGATGCTTTTGAGATGCAGAGATGACAGTGGCAGATGCAGCGGAGACTGGAAATACAGAGTGCAGCGGAGAGTTTCTGGTGCTTTGACGTGAGGCAAGGGGAAAGTGCAGCCCAGCAGAGGCTTTGACTTCTGGAGCCTTTTTCTTTGGCAGCAGCTGCTGCAAGTGGGCAAGGGAGCTGCGAGAGTGAAGAAGGGGACGGTCCGTCTATGTGAGAAGGAAGCTGCCGAGGCGCAGTGTGTTGTGCTCAGTTTCAAGGCTGCCTGGAGGAGGGGGGGACTTGAAGAACGCCTTCTTTCTGGACGCCTCCTTCTGGCTGTGCTCCAGCTGCATGCACTCTGCAGCACTGAAGGTTTAGGAACCTGCTGCTGGCCAGCTTGTGTCCAGGAGTGCAAGGGCTGCGCCTTCCTTCCTGAAGCAGCCAGAGCATTCTCAGCTGCAGCTGCTTGTGAAGCAGCTCTTGGCTGGACATTTGAAATTGGCTCCCCTGAGTACATGAGCCCGCTGCCCAGCTGCTTGGTTCTTCGCCTTCTGTGCTCTGGACAGAACTGAAGCCCAGCCATGGCTTGGAGCTTTGCCGCTCTTCAGCGTGAGCACTGCACGCAGCCACGGTGTGCTGTGCAGGGATTTTCCTTCAGCTCGACGGACAAGCATTTTCTTGCTCTTTCAGCGAGTCCAAACTGGGCATGTAGCTCTCGCTCAGCGAAATGCGTCAGGCGAGAAACACTTGCTGGAGTAGCTTTTCGCTGGGCAAGACTTTCAACACAGCACCACAATTCGGGCAAGGAGCAGCAGAAAGGAAGACCATCTTTTGGTCCTGGCACCTTCTTCTGGGCGACACGCCTATCCGCCTCTTCGCTCCCTGCAAGGCTGTAAGCTTGGCGGTGGTGCTTGCAAGTGAGAAGGCAGGTGCAGAGAGCACCGCGATCTGCCGGCGCTGTGCAGGCTGGAAAGGAAAGAGGGCTACCACTAGGATGTGCTGCAAATACAGGTTTCCACGCGACGAGGGTAAGCTCCGCGTAAGCTCGTTGACCTCAAACTGTTCTCTGTGCGAGACTTAGCTGAGAAGCTTTCCGTTCAGATTCAGGCTGCAAGGCAGACCGAATGTGCTGCTACCTAGCGCTGAGAGAGAAAGTGCAGAGGCCAGGCGTGTTTGGGCAGAGGCAGCAGCCTGGAGCATTTCTCTGCCGGCACCGTGCTCTCTGGGCGAGAAGTAGACACCGCTTCCACTCCGGCACAATGAAGGAGCAGAGCACGGAGCTGGTATGCGCATCGCCCAGGCTGCCTCTCGCTTGTGTGCGGATTCACGTTAGCACTTGAAAACAGAAAGTTCAAGCTGCGGCTACTTGTGCTGCTACCTATTTCTCTTCCAGCTTTCCCTGGAAAGAATTGTGCCCATCTTGATGCTTTTGAGATGCAGAGATGACAGTGGCAGATGCAGCGGAGACTGGAAATACAGAGTGCAGCGGAGAGTTTCTGGTGCTTTGACGTGAGGCAAGGGGAAAGTGCAGCCCAGCAGAGGCTTTGACTTCTGGAGCCTTTTTCTTTGGCAGCAGCTGCTGCAAGTGGGCAAGGGAGCTGCGAGAGTGAAGAAGGGGACGGTCCGTCTATGTGAGAAGGAAGCTGCCGAGGCGCAGTGTGTTGTGCTCAGTTTCAAGGCTGCCTGGAGGAGGGGGGGACTTGAAGAACGCCTTCTTTCTGGACGCCTCCTTCTGGCTGTGCTCCAGCTGCATGCACTCTGCAGCACTGAAGGTTTAGGAACCTGCTGCTGGCCAGCTTGTGTCCAGGAGTGCAAGGGCTGCGCCTTCCTTCCTGAAGCAGCCAGAGCATTCTCAGCTGCAGCTGCTTGTGAAGCAGCTCTTGGCTGGACATTTGAAATTGGCTCCCCTGAGTACATGAGCCCGGTGCCCAGCTGCTTGGTTCTTCGCCTTCTGTGCTCTGGACAGAACTGAAGCCCAGCCATGGCTTGGAGCTTTGCCGCTCTTCAGCGTGAGCACTGCACGCAGCCACGGTGTGCTGTGCAGGGATTTTCCTTCAGCTCGACGGACAAGCATTTTCTTGCTCTTTCAGCGAGTCCAAACTGGGCATGTAGCTCTCGCTCAGCGAAATGCGTCAGGCGAGAAACACTTGCTGGAGTAGCTTTTCGCTGGGCAAGACTTTCAACACAGCACCACAATTCGGGCAAGGAGCAGCAGAAAGGAAGACCATCTTTTGGTCCTGGCACCTTCTTCTGGGCGACACGCCTATCCGCCTCTTCGCTCCCTGCAAGGCTGTAAGCTTGGCGGTGGTGCTTGCAAGTGAGAAGGCAGGTGCAGAGAGCACCGCCATCAGCCGGCGCTGTGCAGGCTGGAAAGGAAAGAGGGCTACCACTAGGATGTGCTGCAAATACAGGTTTCCACGCGTCGAGGGTAAGCTCCGCGTAAGCTCGTTGACCTAAAACTGTTCTCTGTGCGAGACGTAGCTGAGAAGCTTTCCGTTCAGATTCAGGCTGCAAGGCAGACCGAATGTGCTGCTACCTAGCGCTGAGAGAGAAAGTGCAGAGGCCAGGCGTGTTTGGGCAGAGGCAGCAGCCTGGAGCATTTCTCTGCCGGCACCGTGCTCTCTGGGCGAGAAGTAGACACCGGTTCCACTCCGGCACAATGAAGGAGCAGAGCACGGAGCTGGTATGCGCATCGCCCAGGCTGCCTCTCGCTTGTGTGCGGATTCACGTTAGCACTTGAAAACAGAAAGTTCAAGCTGCGGCTACTTGTGCTGCTACCTATTTCTCTTCCAGCTTTCCCTGGAAAGAATTGTGCCCAGCTTGATGCTTTTGAGATGCAGAGATGACAGTGGCAGATGCAGCGGAGACTGGAAATACAGAGTGCAGCGGAGAGTTTCTGGTGCTTTGACGTGAGGCAAGGGGAAAGTGCAGCCCAGCAGAGGCTTTGACTTCTGGAGCCTTTTTCTTTGGCAGCAGCTGCTGCAAGTGGGCAAGGGAGCTGCGAGAGTGAAGAAGGGGACGGTCCGTCTATGTGAGAAGGAAGCTGCCGAGGCGCAGTGTGTTGTGCTCAGTTTCAAGGCTGCCTGGAGGAGGGGGGGACTTGAAGAACGCCTTCTTTCTGGACGCCTCCTTCTGGCTGTGCTCCAGCTGCATGCACTCTGCAGCACTGAACGTTTAGGAACCTGCTGCTGGCCAGCTTGTGTCCAGGAGTGCAAGGGCTGCGCCTTCCTTCCTGAAGCAGCCAGAGCATTCTCAGCTGCAGCTGCTTGTGAAGCAGCTCTTGGCTGGACATTTGAAATTGGCTCCCCTGAGTACATGAGCCCGGTGCCCAGCTGCTTGGTTCTTCGCCTTCTGTGCTCTGGACAGAACTGAAGCCCAGCCATGGCTTGGAGCTTTGCCGCTCTTCAGCGTGAGCACTGCACGCAGCCACGGTGTGCTGTGCAGGGATTTTCCTTCAGCTCGACGGACAAGCATTTTCTTGCTCTTTCAGCGAGTCCAAACTGGGCATGTAGCTCTCGCTCAGCGAAATGCGTCAGGCGAGAAACACTTGCTGGAGTAGCTTTTCGCTGGGCAAGACTTTCAACACAGCACCACAATTCGGGCAAGGAGCAGCAGAAAGGAAGACCATCTTTTGGTCCTGGCACCTTCTTCTGGGCGACACGCCTATCCGCCTCTTCTCTCCCTGCAAGGCTGTAAGCTTGGCGGTGGTGCTTGCAAGTGAGAAGGCAGGTGCAGAGAGCACCGCGATCTGCCGGCGCTGTGCAGGCTGGAAAGGAAAGAGGGCTACCACTAGGATGTGCTGCAAATACAGGTTTCCACGCGACGAGGGTAAGCTCCGCGTAAGCTCGTTGACCTCAAACTGTTCTCTGTGCGAGACTTAGCTGAGAAGCTTTCGGTTCAGATTCAGGCTGCAAGGCAGACCGAATGTGCTGCTACCTAGCGCTGAGAGAGAAAGTGCAGAGGCCAGGCGTGTTTGGGCAGAGGCAGCAGCCTGGAGCATTTCTCTGCCGGCACCGTGCTCTCTGGGCGAGAAGTAGACACCGGTTCCACTCCGGCACAATGAAGGAGCAGAGCACGGAGCTGGTATGCGCATCGCCCAGGCTGCCTCTCGCTTGTGTGCGGATTCACGTTAGCACTTGAAAACAGAAAGTTCAAGCTGCGGCTACTTGTGCTGCTACCTATTTCTCTTCCAGCTTTCCCTGGAAAGAATTGTGCCCAGCTTGATGCTTTTGAGATGCAGAGATGACAGTGGCAGATGCAGCGGAGACTGGAAATACAGAGTGCAGCGGAGAGTTTCTGGTGCTTTGACGTGAGGCAAGGGGAAAGTGCAGCCCAGCAGAGGCTTTGACTTCTGGAGCCTTTTTCTTTGGCAGCAGCTGCTGCAAGTGGGCAAGGGAGCTGCGAGAGTGAAGAAGGGGACGGTCCGTCTATGTGAGAAGGAAGCTGCCGAGGCGCAGTGTGTTGTGCTCAGTTTCAAGGCTGCCTGGAGGAGGGGAGGACTTGAAGAACGCCTTCTTTCTGGACGCCTCCTTCTGGCTGTGCTCCAGCTGCATGCACTCTGCAGCACTGAAGGTTTAGGAACCTGCTGCTGGCCAGCTTGTGTCCAGGAGTGCAAGGGCTGCGCCTTCCTTCCTGAAGCAGCCAGAGCATTCTCAGCTGCAGCTGCTTGTGAAGCAGCTCTTGGCTGGACATTTGAAATTGGCTCCCCTGAGTACATGAGCCCGGTGCCCAGCTGCTTGGTTCTTCGCCTTCTGTGCTCTGGACAGAAGTGAAGCCCAGCCATGGCTTGGAGCTTTGCCGCTCTTCAGCGTGAGCACTGCACGCAGCCACGGTGTGCTGTGCAGGGATTTTCCTTCAGCTCGACAGACAAGCATTTTCTTGCTCTTTCAGCGAGTCCAAACTGGGCATGTAGCTCTCGCTCAGCGAAATGCGTCAGGCGAGAAACACTTGCTGGAGTAGCTTTTCGCTGGGCAAGACTTTCAACACAGCACCACAATTCGGGCAAGGAGCAGCAGAAAGGAAGACCATCTTTTGGTCCTGGCACCTTCTTCTGGGCGACACGCCTATCCGCCTCTTCGCTCCCTGCAAGGCTGTAAGCTTGGCGGTGGTGCTTGCAAGTGAGAAGGCAGGTGCAGAGAGCACGGCGATCTGCCGGCGCTGTGCAGGCTGGAAAGGAAAGAGGGCTACCACTAGGATGTGCTGCAAATACAGGTTTCCACGCGTCGAGGGTAAGCTCCGCGTAAGCTCGTTGACCTCAAACTGTTCTCTGTGCGAGACTTAGCTGAGAAGCTTTCGGTTCAGATTCAGGCTGCAAGGCAGACCGAATGTGCTGCTACCTAGCGCTGAGAGAGAAAGTGCAGAGGCCAGGCGTGTTTGGGCAGAGGCAGCAGCCTGGAGCATTTCTCTGCCGGCACCGTGCTCTCTGGGCGAGAAGTAGACACCGGTTCCACTCCGGCACAATGAAGGAGCAGAGCACGGAGCTGGTATGCGCATCGCCCAGGCTGCCTCTCGCTTGTGTGCGGATTCACGTTAGCACTTGAAAACAGAAAGTTCAAGCTGCGGCTACTTGTGCTGCTACCTATTTCTCTTCCAGCTTTCCCTGGAAAGAATTGTGCCCAGCTTGATGCTTTTGAGATGCAGAGATGACAGTGGCAGATGCAGCGGAGACTGGAAATACAGAGTGCAGCGGAGAGTTTCTGGTGCTTTGACGTGAGGCAAGGGGAAAGTGCAGCCCAGCAGAGGCTTTGACTTCTGGAGCCTTTTTCTTTGGCAGCAGCTGCTGCAAGTGGGCAAGGGAGCTGCGAGAGTGAAGAAGGGGACGGTCCGTCTATGTGAGAAGGAAGCTGCCGAGGCGCAGTGTGTTGTGCTCAGTTTCAAGGCTGCCTGGAGGAGGGGAGGACTTGAAGAACGCCTTCTTTCTGGACGCCTCCTTCTGGCTGTGCTCCAGCTGCATGCACTCTGCAGCACTGAAGGTTTAGGAACCTGCTGCTGGCCAGCTTGTGTCCAGGAGTGCAAGGGCTGCGCCTTCCTTCCTGAAGCAGCCAGAGCATTCTCAGCTGCAGCTGCTTGTGAAGCAGCTCTTGGCTGGACATTTGAAATTGGCTCCCCTGAGTACATGAGCCCGGTGCCCAGCTGCTTGGTTCTTCGCCTTCTGTGCTCTGGACAGAACTGAAGCCCAGCCATGGCTTGGAGCTTTGCCGCTCTTCAGCGTGAGCACTGCACGCAGCCACGGTGTGCTGTGCAGGGATTTTCCTTCAGCTCGACGGACAAGCATTTTCTTGCTCTTTCAGCGAGTCCAAACTGGGCATGTAGCTCTCGCTCAGCGAAATGCGTCAGGCGAGAAACACTTGCTGGAGTAGCTTTTCGCTGGGCAAGACTTTCAACACAGCACCACAATTCGGGCAAGGAGCAGCAGAAAGGAAGACCATCTTTTGGTCCTGGCACCTTCTTCTGGGCGACACGCCTATCCGCCTCTTCGCTCCCTGCAAGGCTGTAAGCTTGGCGGTGGTGCTTGCAAGTGAGAAGGCAGGTGTAGAGAGCACCGCGATCTGCCGGCGCTGTGCAGGCTGGAAAGGAAAGAGGGCTACCACTAGGATGTGCTGCAAATACAGGTTTCCACGCGACGAGGGTAAGCTCCGCGTAAGCTCGTTGACCTCAAACTGTTCTCTGTGCGAGACTTAGCTGAGAAGCTTTCGGTTCAGATTCAGGCTGCAAGGCAGACCGAATGTGCTGCTACCTAGCGCTGAGAGAGAAAGTGCAGAGGCCAGGCGTGTTTGGGCAGAGGCAGCAGCCTGGAGCATTTCTCTGCCGGCACCGTGCTCTCTGGGCGAGAAGTAGACACCGCTTCCACTCCGGCACAATGAAGGAGCAGAGCGCGGAGCTGGTATGCGCATCGCCCAGGCTGCCTCTCGCTTGTGTGCGGATTCACGTTAGCACTTGAAAACAGAAAGTTCAAGCTGCGGCTACTTGTGCTGCTACCTATTTCTCTTCCAGCTTTCCCTGGAAAGAATTGTGCCCAGCTTGATGCTTTTGAGATGCAGAGATGACAGTGGCAGATGCAGCGGAGACTGGAAATACAGAGTGCAGCGGAGAGTTTCTGGTGCTTTGACGTGAGGCAAGGGGAAAGTGCAGCCCAGCAGAGGCTTTGACTTCTGGAGCCTTTTTCTTTGGCAGCAGCTGCTGCAAGTGGGCAAGGGAGCTGCGAGAGTGAAGAAGGGGACGGTCCGTCTATGTGAGAAGGAAGCTGCCGAGGCGCAGTGTGTTGTGCTCAGTTTCAAGGCTGCCTGGAGGAGGGGGGGACTTGAAGAACGCCTTCTTTCTGGACGCCTCCTTCTGGCTGTGCTCCAGCTGCATGCACTCTGCAGCACTGAAGGTTTAGGAACCTGCTGCTGGCCAGCTTGTGTCCAGGAGTGCAAGGGCTGCGCCTTCCTTCCTGAAGCAGCCAGAGCATTCTCAGCTGCAGCTGCTTGTGAAGCAGCTCTTGGCTGGACATTTGAAATTGGCTCCCCTGAGTACATGAGCCCGGTGCCCAGCTGCTTGGTTCTTCGCCTTCTGTGCTCTGGACAGAACTGAAGCCCAGCCATGGCTTGGAGCTTTGCCGCTCTTCAGCGTGAGCACTGCACGCAGCCACGGTGTGCTGTGCAGGGATTTTCCTTCAGCTCGACGGACAAGCATTTTCTTGCTCTTTCAGCGAGTCCAAACTGGGCATGTAGCTCTCGCTCAGCGAAATGCGTCAGGCGAGAAACACTTGCTGGAGTAGCTTTTCGCTGGGCAAGACTTTCAACACAGCACCACAATTCGGGCAAGGAGCAGCAGAAAGGAAGACCATCTTTTGGTCCTGGCACCTTCTTCTGGGCGACACGCCTATCCGCCTCTTCGCTCCCTGCAAGGCTGTAAGCTTGGCGGTGGTGCTTGCAAGTGAGAAGGCAGGTGCAGAGAGCACCGCGATCTGCCGGCGCTGTGCAGGCTGGAAAGGAAAGAGGGCTACCACTAGGATGTGCTGCAAATACAGGTTTCCACGCGACGAGGGTAAGCTCCGCGTAAGCTCGTTGACCTCAAACTGTTCTCTGTGCGAGACTTAGCTGAGAAGCTTTCGGTTCAGATTCAGGCTGCAAGGCAGACCGAATGTGCTGCTACCTAGCGCTGAGAGAGAAAGTGCAGAGGCCAGGCGTGTTTGGGCAGAGGCAGCAGCCTGGAGCATTTCTCTGCCGGCACCGTGCTCTCTGGGCGAGAAGTAGACACCGGTTCCACTCCGGCACAATGAAGGAGCAGAGCACGGAGCTGGTATGCGCATCGCCCAGGCTGCCTCTCGCTTGTGTGCGGATTCACGTTAGCACTTGAAAACAGAAAGTTCAAGCTGCGGCTACTTGTGCTGCTACCTATTTCTCTTCCAGCTTTCCCTGGAAAGAATTGTGCCCAGCTTGATGCTTTTGAGATGCAGAGATGACAGTGGCAGATGCAGCGGAGACTGGAAATACAGAGTGCAGCGGAGAGTTTCTGGTGCTTTGACGTGAGGCAAGGGGAAAGTGCAGCCCAGCAGAGGCTTTGACTTCTGGAGCCTTTTTCTTTGGCAGCAGCTGCTGCAAGTGGGCAAGGGAGCTGCGAGAGTGAAGAAGGGGACGGTCCGTCTATGTGAGAAGGAAGCTGCCGAGGCGCAGTGTGTTGTGCTCAGTTTCAAGGCTGCCTGGAGGAGGGGAGGACTTGAAGAACGCCTTCTTTCTGGACGCCTCCTTCTGGCTGTGCTCCAGCTGCATGCACTCTGCAGCACTGAAGGTTTAGGAACCTGCTGCTGGCCAGCTTGTGTCCAGGAGTGCAAGGGCTGCGCCTTCCTTCCTGAAGCAGCCAGAGCATTCTCAGCTGCAGCTGCTTGTGAAGCAGCTCTTGGCTGGACATTTGAAATTGGCTCCCCTGAGTACATGAGCCCGGTGCCCAGCTGCTTGGTTCTTCGCCTTCTGTGCTCTGGACAGAACTGAAGCCCAGCCATGGCTTGGAGCTTTGCCGCTCTTCAGCGTGAGCACTGCACGCAGCCACGGTGTGCTGTGCAGGGATTTTCCTTCAGCTCGACGGACAAGCATTTTCTTGCTCTTTCAGCGAGTCCAAACTGGGCATGTAGCTCTCGCTCAGCGAAATGCGTCAGGCGAGAAACACTTGCTGGAGTAGCTTTTCGCTGGGCAAGACTTTCAACACAGCACCACAATTCGGGCAAGGAGCAGCAGAAAGGAAGACCATCTTTTGGTCCTGGCACCTTCTTCTGGGCGACACGCCTATCCGCCTCTTCGCTCCCTGCAAGGCTGTAAGCTTGGCGGTGGTGCTTGTAAGTGAGAAGGCAGGTGCAGAGAGCACCGCGATCTGCCGGCGCTGTGCAGGCTGGAAAGGAAAGAGGGCTACCACTAGGATGTGCTGCAAATACAGGTTTCCACGCGACGAGGGTAAGCTCCGCGTAAGCTCGTTGACCTCAAACTGTTCTCTGTGCGAGACTTAGCTGAGAAGCTTTCCGTTCAGATTCAGGCTGCAAGGCAGACCGAATGTGCTGCTACCTAGCGCTGAGAGAGAAAGTGCAGAGGCCAGGCGTGTTTGGGCAGAGGCAGCAGCCTGGAGCATTTCTCTGCCGGCACCGTGCTCTCTGGGCGAGAAGTAGACACCGGTTCCACTCCGGCACAATGAAGGAGCAGAGCACGGAGCTGGTATGCGCATCGCCCAGGCTGCCTCTCGCTTGTGTGCGGATTCACGTTAGCACTTGAAAACAGAAAGTTCAAGCTGCGGCTACTTGTGCTGCTACCTATTTCTCTTCCAGCTTTCCCTGGAAAGAATTGTGCCCAGCTTGATGCTTTTGAGATGCAGAGATGACAGTGGCAGATGCAGCGGAGACTGGAAATACAGAGTGCAGCCGAGAGTTTCTGGTGCTTTGACGTGAGGCAAGGGGAAAGTGCAGCCCAGCAGAGGCTTTGACTTCTGGAGCCTTTTTCTTTGGCAGCAGCTGCTGCAAGTGGGCAAGGGAGCTGCGAGAGTGAAGAAGGGGACGGTCCGTCTATGTGAGAAGGAAGCTGCCGAGGCGCAGTGTGTTGTGCTCAGTTTCAAGGCTGCCTGGAGGAGGGGGGACTTGAAGAACGCCTTCTTTCTGGACGCCTCCTTCTGGCTGTGCTCCAGCTGCATGCACTCTGCAGCACTGAAGGTTTAGGAACCTGCTGCTGGCCAGCTTGTGTCCAGGAGTGCAAGGGCTGCGCCTTCCTTCCTGAAGCAGCCAGAGCATTCTCAGCTGCAGCTGCTTGTGAAGCAGCTCTTGGCTGGACATTTGAAATTGGCTCCCCTGAGTACATGAGCCCGGTGCCCAGCTGCTTGGTTCTTCGCCTTCTGTGCTCTGGACAGAACTGAAGCCCAGCCATGGCTTGGAGCTTTGCCGCTCTTCAGCGTGAGCACTGCACGCAGCCACGGTGTGCTGTGCAGGGATTTTCCTTCAGCTCGACGGACAAGCATTTTCTTGCTCTTTCAGCGAGTCCAAACTGGGCATGTAGCTCTCGCTCAGCGAAATGCGTCAGGCGAGAAACACTTGCTGGAGTAGCTTTTCGCTGGGCAAGACTTTCAACACAGCACCACAATTCGGGCAAGGAGCAGCAGAAAGGAAGACCATCTTTTGGTCCTGGCACCTTCTTCTGGGCGACACGCCTATCCGCCTCTTCGCTCCCTGCAAGGCTGTAAGCTTGGCGGTGGTGCTTGCAAGTGAGAAGGCAGGTGCAGAGAGCACGGCGATCTGCCGGCGCTGTGCAGGCTGGAAAGGAAAGAGGGCTACCACTAGGATGTGCTGCAAATACAGGTTTCCACGCGACGAGGGTAAGCTCCGCGTAAGCTCGTTGACCTAAAACTGTTCTCTGTGCGAGACTTAGCTGAGAAGCTTTCGGTTCAGATTCAGGCTGCAAGGCAGACCGAATGTGCTGCTACCTAGCGCTGAGAGAGAAAGTGCAGAGGCCAGGCGTGTTTGGGCAGAGGCAGCAGCCTGGAGCATTTCTCTGCCGGCACCGTGCTCTCTGGGCGAGAAGTAGACACCGGTTCCACTCCGGCACAATGAAGGAGCAGAGCACGGAGCTGGCATGCGCATCGCCCAGGCTGCCTCTCGCTTGTGTGCGGATTCACGTTAGCACTTGAAAACAGAAAGTTCAAGCTGCGGCTACTTGTGCTGCTACCTATTTCTCTTCCAGCTTTCCCTGGAAAGAATTGTGCCCATCTTGATGCTTTTGAGATGCAGAGATGACAGTGGCAGATGCAGCGGAGACTGGAAATACAGAGTGCAGCGGAGAGTTTCTGGTGCTTTGACGTGAGGCAAGGGGAAAGTGCAGCCCAGCAGAGGCTTTGACTTCTGGAGCCTTTTTCTTTGGCAGCAGCTGCTGCAAGTGGGCAAGGGAGCTGCGAGAGTGAAGAAGGGGACGGTCCGTCTATGTGAGAAGGAAGCTGCCGAGGCGCAGTGTGTTGTGCTCAGTTTCAAGGCTGCCTGGAGGAGGGGGGACTTGAAGAACGCCTTCTTTCTGGACGCCTCCTTCTGGCTGTGCTCCAGCTGCATGCACTCTGCAGCACTGAAGGTTTAGGAACCTGCTGCTGGCCAGCTTGTGTCCAGGAGTGCAAGGGCTGCGCCTTCCTTCCTGAAGCAGCCAGAGCATTCTCAGCTGCAGCTGCTTGTGAAGCAGCTCTTGGCTGGACATTTGAAATTGGCTCCCCTGAGTACATGAGCCCGGTGCCCAGCTGCTTGGTTCTTCGCCTTCTGTGCTCTGGACAGAACTGAAGCCCAGCCATGGCTTGGAGCTTTGCCGCTCTTCAGCGTGAGCACTGCACGCAGCCACGGTGTGCTGTGCAGGGATTTTCCTTCAGCTCGACGGACAAGCATTTTCTTGCTCTTTCAGCGAGTCCAAACTGGGCATGTAGCTCTCGCTCAGCGAAATGCGTCAGGCGAGAAACACTTGCTGGAGTAGCTTTTCGCTGGGCAAGACTTTCAACACAGCACCACAATTCGGGCAAGGAGCAGCAGAAAGGAAGACCATCTTTTGGTCCTGGCACCTTCTTCTGGGCGACACGCCTATCCGCCTCTTCGCTCCCTGCAAGGCTGTAAGCTTGGCGGTGGTGCTTGCAAGTGAGAAGGCAGGTGCAGAGAGCACCGCGATCTGCCGGCGCTGTGCAGGCTGGAAAGGAAAGAGGGCTACCACTAGGATGTGCTGCAAATACAGGTTTCCACGCGTCGAGGGTAAGCTCCGCGTAAGCTCGTTGACCTCAAACTGTTCTCTGTGCGAGACGTAGCTGAGAAGCTTTCCGTTCAGATTCAGGCTACAAGGCAGACCGAATGTGCTGCTACCTAGCGCTGAGAGAGAAAGTGCAGAGGCCAGGCGTGTTTGGGCAGAGGCAGCAGCCTGGAGCATTTCTCTGCCGGCACCGTGCTCTCTGGGCGAGAAGTAGACACCGGTTCCACTCCGGCACAATGAAGGAGCAGAGCACGGAGCTGGTATGCGCATCGCCCAGGCTGCCTCTCGCTTGTGTGCGGATTCACGTTAGCACTTGAAAACAGAAAGTTCAAGCTGCGGCTACTTGTGCTGCTACCTATTTCTCTTCCAGCTTTCCCTGGAAAGAATTGTGCCCAGCTTGATGCTTTTGAGATGCAGAGATGACAGTGGCAGATGCAGCGGAGACTGGAAATACAGAGTGCAGCGGAGAGTTTCTGGTGCTTTGACGTGAGGCAAGGGGAAAGTGCAGCCCAGCAGAGGCTTTGACTTCTGGAGCCTTTTTCTTTGGCAGCAGCTGCTGCAAGTGGGCAAGGGAGCTGCGAGAGTGAAGAAGGGGACGGTCCGTCTATGTGAGAAGGAAGCTGCCGAGGCGCAGTGTGTTGTGCTCAGTTTCAAGGCTGCCTGGAGGAGGGGGGGACTTGAAGAACGCCTTCTTTCTGGACGCCTCCTTCTGGCTGTGCTCCAGCTGCATGCACTCTGCAGCACTGAAGGTTTAGGAACCTGCTGCTGGCCAGCTTGTGTCCAGGAGTGCAAGGGCTGCGCCTTCCTTCCTGAAGCAGCCAGAGCATTCTCAGCTGCAGCTGCTTGTGAAGCAGCTCTTGGCTGGACATTTGAAATTGGCTCCCCTGAGTACATGAGCCCGGTGCCCAGCTGCTTGGTTCTTCGCCTTCTGTGCTCTGGACAGAACTGAAGCCCAGCCATGGCTTGGAGCTTTGCCGCTCTTCAGCGTGAGCACTGCACGCAGCCACGGTGTGCTGTGCAGGGATTTTCCTTCAGCTCGACGGACAAGCATTTTCTTGCTCTTTCAGCGAGTCCAAACTGGGCATGTAGCTCTCGCTCAGCGAAATGCGTCAGGCGAGAAACACTTGCTGGAGTAGCTTTTCGCTGGGCAAGACTTTCAACACAGCACCACAATTCGGGCAAGGAGCAGCAGAAAGGAAGACCATCTTTTGGTCCTGGCACCTTCTTCTGGGCGACACGCCTATCCGCCTCTTCGCTCCCTGCAAGGCTGTAAGCTTGGCGGTGGTGCTTGCAAGTGAGAAGGCAGGTGCAGAGAGCACCGCGATCTGCCGGCGCTGTGCAGGCTGGAAAGGAAAGAGGGCTACCACTAGGATGTGCTGCAAATACAGGTTTCCACGCGACGAGGGTAAGCTCCGCGTAAGCTCGTTGACCTCAAACTGTTCTCTGTGCGAGACTTAGCTGAGAAGCTTTCGGTTCAGATTCAGGCTGCAAGGCAGACCGAATGTGCTGCTACCTAGCGCTGAGAGAGAAAGTGCAGAGGCCAGGCGTGTTTGGGCAGAGGCAGCAGCCTGGAGCATTTCTCTGCCGGCACCGTGCTCTCTGGGCGAGAAGTAGACACCGGTTCCACTCCGGCACAATGAAGGAGCAGAGCACGGAGCTGGTATGCGCATCGCCCAGGCTGCCTCTCGCTTGTGTGCGGATTCACGTTAGCACTTGAAAACAGAAAGTTCAAGCTGCGGCTACTTGTGCTGCTACCTATTTCTCTTCCAGCTTTCCCTGGAAAGAATTGTGCCCAGCTTGATGCTTTTGAGATGCAGAGATGACAGTGGCAGATGCAGCGGAGACTGGAAATACAGAGTGCAGCGGAGAGTTTCTGGTGCTTTGACGTGAGGCAAGGGGAAAGTGCAGCCCAGCAGAGGCTTTGACTTCTGGAGCCTTTTTCTTTGGCAGCAGCTGCTGCAAGTGGGCAAGGGAGCTGCGAGAGTGAAGAAGGGGACGGTCCGTCTATGTGAGAAGGAAGCTGCCGAGGCGCAGTGTGTTGTGCTCAGTTTCAAGGCTGCCTGGAGGAGGGGAGGACTTGAAGAACGCCTTCTTTCTGGACGCCTCCTTCTGGCTGTGCTCCAGCTGCATGCACTCTGCAGCACTGAAGGTTTAGGAACCTGCTGCTGGCCAGCTTGTGTCCAGGAGTGCAAGGGCTGCGCCTTCCTTCCTGAAGCAGCCAGAGCATTCTCAGCTGCAGCTGCTTGTGAAGCAGCTCTTGGCTGGACATTTGAAATTGGCTCCCCTGAGTACATGAGCCCGCTGCCCAGCTGCTTGGTTCTTCGCCTTCTGTGCTCTGGACAGAACTGAAGCCCAGCCATGGCTTGGAGCTTTGCCGCTCTTCAGCGTGAGCACTGCACGCAGCCACGGTGTGCTGTGCAGGGATTTTCCTTCAGCTCGACGGACAAGCATTTTCTTGCTCTTTCAGCGAGTCCAAACTGGGCATGTAGCTCTCGCTCAGCGAAATGCGTCAGGCGAGAAACACTTGCTGGAGTAGCTTTTCGCTGGGCAAGACTTTCAACACAGCACCACAATTCGGGCAAGGAGCAGCAGAAAGGAAGACCATCTTTTGGTCCTGGCACCTTCTTCTGGGCGACACGCCTATCCGCCTCTTCGCTCCCTGCAAGGCTGTAAGCTTGGCGGTGGTGCTTGTAAGTGAGAAGGCAGGTGCAGAGAGCACCGCGATCTGCCGGCGCTGTGCAGGCTGGAAAGGAAAGAGGGCTACCACTAGGATGTGCTGCAAATACAGGTTTCCACGCGACGAGGGTAAGCTCCGCGTAAGCTCGTTGACCTCAAACTGTTCTCTGTGCGAGACTTAGCTGAGAAGCTTTCGGTTCAGATTCAGGCTGCAAGGCAGACCGAATGTGCTGCTACCTAGCGCTGAGAGAGAAAGTGCAGAGGCCAGGCGTGTTTGGGCAGAGGCAGCAGCCTGGAGCATTTCTCTGCCGGCACCGTGCTCTCTGGGCGAGAAGTAGACACCGCTTCCACTCCGGCACAATGAAGGAGCAGAGCACGGAGCTGGTATGCGCATCGCCCAGGCTGCCTCTCGCTTGTGTGCGGATTCACGTTAGCACTTGAAAACAGAAAGTTCAAGCTGCGGCTACTTGTGCTGCTACCTATTTCTCTTCCAGCTTTCCCTGGAAAGAATTGTGCCCAGCTTGATGCTTTTGAGATGCAGAGATGACAGTGGCAGATGCAGCGGAGACTGGAAATACAGAGTGCAGCGGAGAGTTTCTGGTGCTTTGACGTGAGGCAAGGGGAAAGTGCAGCCCAGCAGAGGCTTTGACTTCTGGAGCCTTTTTCTTTGGCAGCAGCTGCTGCAAGTGGGCAAGGGAGCTGCGAGAGTGAAGAAGGGGACGGTCCGTCTATGTGAGAAGGAAGCTGCCGAGGCGCAGTGTGTTGTGCTCAGTTTCAAGGCTGCCTGGAGGAGGGGAGGACTTGAAGAACGCCTTCTTTCTGGACGCCTCCTTCTGGCTGTGCTCCAGCTGCATGCACTCTGCAGCACTGAAGGTTTAGGAACCTGCTGCTGGCCAGCTTGTGTCCAGGAGTGCAAGGGCTGCGCCTTCCTTCCTGAAGCAGCCAGAGCATTCTCAGCTGCAGCTGCTTGTGAAGCAGCTCTTGGCTGGACATTTGAAATTGGCTCCCCTGAGTACATGAGCCCGCTGCCCAGCTGCTTGGTTCTTCGCCTTCTGTGCTCTGGACAGAACTGAAGCCCAGCCATGGCTTGGAGCTTTGCCGCTCTTCAGCGTGAGCACTGCACGCAGCCACGGTGTGCTGTGCAGGGATTTTCCTTCAGCTCGACAGACAAGCATTTTCTTGCTCTTTCAGCGAGTCCAAACTGTGCATGTAGCTCTCGCTCAGCGAAATGCGTCAGGCGAGAAACACTTGCTGGAGTAGCTTTTCGCTGGGCAAGACTTTCAACACAGCACCACAATTCGGGCAAGGAGCAGCAGAAAGGAAGACCATCTTTTGGTCCTGGCACCTTCTTCTGGGCGACACGCCTATCCGCCTCTTCGCTCCCTGCAAGGCTGTAAGCTTGGCGGTGGTGCTTGCAAGTGAGAAGGCAGGTGCAGAGAGCACGGCGATCTGCCGGCGCTGTGCAGGCTGGAAAGGAAAGAGGGCTACCACTAGGATGTGCTGCAAATACAGGTTTCCACGCGTCGAGGGTAAGCTCCGCGTAAGCTCGTTGACCTAAAACTGTTCTCTGTGCGAGACGTAGCTGAGAAGCTTTCCGTTCAGATTCAGGCTGCAAGGCAGACCGAATGTGCTGCTACCTAGCGCTGAGAGAGAAAGTGCAGAGGCCAGGCGTGTTTGGGCAGAGGCAGCAGCCTGGAGCATTTCTCTGCCGGCACCGTGCTCTCTGGGCGAGAAGTAGACACCGGTTCCACTCCGGCACAATGAAGGAGCAGAGCACGGAGCTGGTATGCGCATCGCCCAGGCTGCCTCTCGCTTGTGTGCGGATTCACGTTAGCACTTGAAAACAGAAAGTTCAAGCTGCGGCTACTTGTGCTGCTACCTATTTCTCTTCCAGCTTTCCCTGGAAAGAATTGTGCCCAGCTTGATGCTTTTGAGATGCAGAGATGACAGTGGCAGATGCAGCGGAGACTGGAAATACAGAGTGCAGCCGAGAGTTTCTGGTGCTTTGACGTGAGGCAAGGGGAAAGTGCAGCCCAGCAGAGGCTTTGACTTCTGGAGCCTTTTTCTTTGGCAGCAGCTGCTGCAAGTGGGCAAGGGAGCTGCGAGAGTGAAGAAGGGGACGGTCCGTCTATGTGAGAAGGAAGCTGCCGAGGCGCAGTGTGTTGTGCTCAGTTTCAAGGCTGCCTGGAGGAGGGGGGGACTTGAAGAACGCCTTCTTTCTGGACGCCTCCTTCTGGCTGTGCTCCAGCTGCATGCACTCTGCAGCACTGAAGGTTTAGGAACCTGCTGCTGGCCAGCTTGTGTCCAGGAGTGCAAGGGCTGCGCCTTCCTTCCTGAAGCAGCCAGAGCATTCTCAGCTGCAGCTGCTTGTGAAGCAGCTCTTGGCTGGACATTTGAAATTGGCTCCCCTGAGTACATGAGCCCGGTGCCCAGCTGCTTGGTTCTTCGCCTTCTGTGCTCTGGACAGAACTGAAGCCCAGCCATGGCTTGGAGCTTTGCCGCTCTTCAGCGTGAGCACTGCACGCAGCCACGGTGTGCTGTGCAGGGATTTTCCTTCAGCTCGACGGACAAGCATTTTCTTGCTCTTTCAGCGAGTCCAAACTGGGCATGTAGCTCTCGCTCAGCGAAATGCGTCAGGCGAGAAACACTTGCTGGAGTAGCTTTTCGCTGGGCAAGACTTTCAACACAGCACCACAATTCGGGCAAGGAGCAGCAGAAAGGAAGACCATCTTTTGGTCCTGGCACCTTCTTCTGGGCGACACGCCTATCCGCCTCTTCGCTCCCTGCAAGGCTGTAAGCTTGGCGGTGGTGCTTGCAAGTGAGAAGGCAGGTGCAGAGAGCACCGCGATCTGCCGGCGCTGTGCAGGCTGGAAAGGAAAGAGGGCTACCACTAGGATGTGCTGCAAATACAGGTTTCCACGCGACGAGGGTAAGCTCCGCGTAAGCTCGTTGACCTCAAACTGTTCTCTGTGCGAGACTTAGCTGAGAAGCTTTCGGTTCAGATTCAGGCTGCAAGGCAGACCGAATGTGCTGCTACCTAGCGCTGAGAGAGAAAGTGCAGAGGCCAGGCGTGTTTGGGCAGAGGCAGCAGCCTGGAGCATTTCTCTGCCGGCACCGTGCTCTCTGGGCGAGAAGTAGACACCGGTTCCACTCCGGCACAATGAAGGAGCAGAGCACGGAGCTGGTATGCGCATCGCCCAGGCTGCCTCTCGCTTGTGTGCGGATTCACGTTAGCACTTGAAAACAGAAAGTTCAAGCTGCGGCTACTTGTGCTGCTACCTATTTCTCTTCCAGCTTTCCCTGGAAAGAATTGTGCCCATCTTGATGCTTTTGAGATGCAGAGATGACAGTGGCAGATGCAGCGGAGACTGGAAATACAGAGTGCAGCGGAGAGTTTCTGGTGCTTTGACGTGAGGCAAGGGGAAAGTGCAGCCCAGCAGAGGCTTTGACTTCTGGAGCCTTTTTCTTTGGCAGCAGCTGCTGCAAGTGGGCAAGGGAGCTGCGAGAGTGAAGAAGGGGACGGTCCGTCTATGTGAGAAGGAAGCTGCCGAGGCGCAGTGTGTTGTGCTCAGTTTCAAGGCTGCCTGGAGGAGGGGAGGACTTGAAGAACGCCTTCTTTCTGGACGCCTCCTTCTGGCTGTGCTCCAGCTGCATGCACTCTGCAGCACTGAAGGTTTAGGAACCTGCTGCTGGCCAGCTTGTGTCCAGGAGTGCAAGGGCTGCGCCTTCCTTCCTGAAGCAGCCAGAGCATTCTCAGCTGCAGCTGCTTGTGAAGCAGCTCTTGGCTGGACATTTGAAATTGGCTCCCCTGAGTACATGAGCCCGGTGCCCAGCTGCTTGGTTCTTCGCCTTCTGTGCTCTGGACAGAACTGAAGCCCAGCCATGGCTTGGAGCTTTGCCGCTCTTCAGCGTGAGCACTGCACGCAGCCACGGTGTGCTGTGCAGGGATTTTCCTTCAGCTCGACGGACAAGCATTTTCTTGCTCTTTCAGCGAGTCCAAACTGGGCATGTAGCTCTCGCTCAGCGAAATGCGTCAGGCGAGAAACACTTGCTGGAGTAGCTTTTCGCTGGGCAAGACTTTCAACACAGCACCACAATTCGGGCAAGGAGCAGCAGAAAGGAAGACCATCTTTTGGTCCTGGCACCTTCTTCTGGGCGACACGCCTATCCGCCTCTTCGCTCCCTGCAAGGCTGTAAGCTTGGCGGTGGTGCTTGCAAGTGAGAAGGCAGGTGCAGAGAGCACCGCGATCTGCCGGCGCTGTGCAGGCTGGAAAGGAAAGAGGGCTACCACTAGGATGTGCTGCAAATACAGGTTTCCACGCGTCGAGGGTAAGCTCCGCGTAAGCTCGTTGACCTCAAACTGTTCTCTGTGCGAGACTTAGCTGAGAAGCTTTCCGTTCAGATTCAGGCTGCAAGGCAGACCGAATGTGCTGCTACCTAGCGCTGAGAGAGAAAGTGCAGAGGCCAGGCGTGTTTGGGCAGAGGCAGCAGCCTGGAGCATTTCTCTGCCGGCACCGTGCTCTCTGGGCGAGAAGTAGACACCGCTTCCACTCCGGCACAATGAAGGAGCAGAGCACGGAGCTGGTATGCGCATCGCCCAGGCTGCCTCTCGCTTGTGTGCGGATTCACGTTAGCACTTGAAAACAGAAAGTTCAAGCTGCGGCTACTTGTGCTGCTACCTATTTCTCTTCCAGCTTTCCCTGGAAAGAATTGTGCCCAGCTTGATGCTTTTGAGATGCAGAGATGACAGTGGCAGATGCAGCGGAGACTGGAAATACAGAGTGCAGCGGAGAGTTTCTGGTGCTTTGACGTGAGGCAAGGGGAAAGTGCAGCCCAGCAGAGGCTTTGACTTCTGGAGCCTTTTTCTTTGGCAGCAGCTGCTGCAAGTGGGCAAGGGAGCTGCGAGAGTGAAGAAGGGGACGGTCCGTCTATGTGAGAAGGAAGCTGCCGAGGCGCAGTGTGTTGTGCTCAGTTTCAAGGCTGCCTGGAGGAGGGGGGGACTTGAAGAACGCCTTCTTTCTGGACGCCTCCTTCTGGCTGTGCTCCAGCTGCATGCACTCTGCAGCACTGAAGGTTTAGGAACCTGCTGCTGGCCAGCTTGTGTCCAGGAGTGCAAGGGCTGCGCCTTCCTTCCTGAAGCAGCCAGAGCATTCTCAGCTGCAGCTGCTTGTGAAGCAGCTCTTGGCTGGACATTTGAAATTGGCTCCCCTGAGTACATGAGCCCGGTGCCCAGCTGCTTGGTTCTTCGCCTTCTGTGCTCTGGACAGAACTGAAGCCCAGCCATGGCTTGGAGCTTTGCCGCTCTTCAGCGTGAGCACTGCACGCAGCCACGGTGTGCTGTGCAGGGATTTTCCTTCAGCTCGACGGACAAGCATTTTCTTGCTCTTTCAGCGAGTCCAAACTGGGCATGTAGCTCTCGCTCAGCGAAATGCGTCAGGCGAGAAACACTTGCTGGAGTAGCTTTTCGCTGGGCAAGACTTTCAACACAGCACCACAATTCGGGCAAGGAGCAGCAGAAAGGAAGACCATCTTTTGGTCCTGGCACCTTCTTCTGGGCGACACGCCTATCCGCCTCTTCGCTCCCTGCAAGGCTGTAAGCTTGGCGGTGGTGCTTGCAAGTGAGAAGGCAGGTGCAGAGAGCACCGCGATCTGCCGGCGCTGTGCAGGCTGGAAAGGAAAGAGGGCTACCACTAGGATGTGCTGCAAATACAGGTTTCCACGCGTCGAGGGTAAGCTCCGCGTAAGCTCGTTGACCTCAAACTGTTCTCTGTGCGAGACTTAGCTGAGAAGCTTTCCGTTCAGATTCAGGCTGCAAGGCAGACCGAATGTGCTGCTACCTAGCGCTGAGAGAGAAAGTGCAGAGGCCAGGCGTGTTTGGGCAGAGGCAGCAGCCTGGAGCATTTCTCTGCCGGCACCGTGCTCTCTGGGCGAGAAGTAGACACCGCTTCCACTCCGGCACAATGAAGGAGCAGAGCACGGAGCTGGTATGCGCATCGCCCAGGCTGCCTCTCGCTTGTGTGCGGATTCACGTTAGCACTTGAAAACAGAAAGTTCAAGCTGCGGCTACTTGTGCTGCTACCTATTTCTCTTCCAGCTTTCCCTGGAAAGAATTGTGCCCAGCTTGATGCTTTTGAGATGCAGAGATGACAGTGGCAGATGCAGCGGAGACTGGAAATACAGAGTGCAGCGGAGAGTTTCTGGTGCTTTGACGTGAGGCAAGGGGAAAGTGCAGCCCAGCAGAGGCTTTGACTTCTGGAGCCTTTTTCTTTGGCAGCAGCTGCTGCAAGTGGGCAAGGGAGCTGCGAGAGTGAAGAAGGGGACGGTCCGTCTATGTGAGAAGGAAGCTGCCGAGGCGCAGTGTGTTGTGCTCAGTTTCAAGGCTGCCTGGAGGAGGGGGGGACTTGAAGAACGCCTTCTTTCTGGACGCCTCCTTCTGGCTGTGCTCCAGCTGCATGCACTCTGCAGCACTGAAGGTTTAGGAACCTGCTGCTGGCCAGCTTGTGTCCAGGAGTGCAAGGGCTGCGCCTTCCTTCCTGAAGCAGCCAGAGCATTCTCAGCTGCAGCTGCTTGTGAAGCAGCTCTTGGCTGGACATTTGAAATTGGCTCCCCTGAGTACATGAGCCCGCTGCCCAGCTGCTTGGTTCTTCGCCTTCTGTGCTCTGGACAGAACTGAAGCCCAGCCATGGCTTGGAGCTTTGCCGCTCTTCAGCGTGAGCACTGCACGCAGCCACGGTGTGCTGTGCAGGGATTTTCCTTCAGCTCGACGGACAAGCATTTTCTTGCTCTTTCAGCGAGTCCAAACTGGGCATGTAGCTCTCGCTCAGCGAAATGCGTCAGGCGAGAAACACTTGCTGGAGTAGCTTTTCGCTGGGCAAGACTTTCAACACAGCACCACAATTCGGGCAAGGAGCAGCAGAAAGGAAGACCATCTTTTGGTCCTGGCACCTTCTTCTGGGCGACACGCCTATCCGCCTCTTCGCTCCCTGCAAGGCTGTAAGCTTGGCGGTGGTGCTTGCAAGTGAGAAGGCAGGTGCAGAGAGCACGGCGATCTGCCGGCGCTGTGCAGGCTGGAAAGGAAAGAGGGCTACCACTAGGATGTGCTGCAAATACAGGTTTCCACGCGTCGAGGGTAAGCTCCGCGTAAGCTCGTTGACCTCAAACTGTTCTCTGTGCGAGACGTAGCTGAGAAGCTTTCCGTTCAGATTCAGGCTGCAAGGCAGACCGAATGTGCTGCTACCTAGCGCTGAGAGAGAAAGTGCAGAGGCCAGGCGTGTTTGGGCAGAGGCAGCAGCCTGGAGCATTTCTCTGCCGGCACCGTGCTCTCTGGGCGAGAAGTAGACACCGCTTCCACTCCGGCACAATGAAGGAGCAGAGCACGGAGCTGGTATGCGCATCGCCCAGGCTGCCTCTCGCTTGTGTGCGGATTCACGTTAGCACTTGAAAACAGAAAGTTCAAGCTGCGGCTACTTGTGCTACTACCTATTTCTCTTCCAGCTTTCCCTGGAAAGAATTGTGCCCAGCTTGATGCTTTTGAGATGCAGAGATGACAGTGGCAGATGCAGCGGAGACTGGAAATACAGAGTGCAGCGGAGAGTTTCTGGTGCTTTGACGTGAGGCAAGGGGAAAGTGCAGCCCAGCAGAGGCTTTGACTTCTGGAGCCTTTTTCTTTGGCAGCAGCTGCTGCAAGTGGGCAAGGGAGCTGCGAGAGTGAAGAAGGGGACGGTCCGTCTATGTGAGAAGGAAGCTGCCGAGGCGCAGTGTGTTGTGCTCAGTTTCAAGGCTGCCTGGAGGAGGGGGGGACTTGAAGAACGCCTTCTTTCTGGACGCCTCCTTCTGGCTGTGCTCCAGCTGCATGCACTCTGCAGCACTGAAGGTTTAGGAACCTGCTGCTGGCCAGCTTGTGTCCAGGAGTGCAAGGGCTGCGCCTTCCTTCCTGAAGCAGCCAGAGCATTCTCAGCTGCAGCTGCTTGTGAAGCAGCTCTTGGCTGGACATTTGAAATTGGCTCCCCTGAGTACATGAGCCCGGTGCCCAGCTGCTTGGTTCTTCGCCTTCTGTGCTCTGGACAGAACTGAAGCCCAGCCATGGCTTGGAGCTTTGCCGCTCTTCAGCGTGAGCACTGCACGCAGCCACGGTGTGCTGTGCAGGGATTTTCCTTCAGCTCGACGGACAAGCATTTTCTTGCTCTTTCAGCGAGTCCAAACTGGGCATGTAGCTCTCGCTCAGCGAAATGCGTCAGGCGAGAAACACTTGCTGGAGTAGCTTTTCGCTGGGCAAGACTTTCAACACAGCACCACAATTCGGGCAAGGAGCAGCAGAAAGGAAGACCATCTTTTGGTCCTGGCACCTTCTTCTGGGCGACACGCCTATCCGCCTCTTCGCTCCCTGCAAGGCTGTAAGCTTGGCGGTGGTGCTTGCAAGTGAGAAGGCAGGTGCAGAGAGCACGGCGATCTGCCGGCGCTGTGCAGGCTGGAAAGGAAAGAGGGCTACCACTAGGATGTGCTGCAAATACAGGTTTCCACGCGACGAGGGTAAGCTCCGCGTAAGCTCGTTGACCTAAAACTGTTCTCTGTGCGAGACGTAGCTGAGAAGCTTTCCGTTCAGATTCAGGCTGCAAGGCAGACCGAATGTGCTGCTACCTAGCGCTGAGAGAGAAAGTGCAGAGGCCAGGCGTGTTTGGGCAGAGGCAGCAGCCTGGAGCATTTCTCTGCCGGCACCGTGCTCTCTGGGCGAGAAGTAGACACCGCTTCCACTCCGGCACAATGAAGGAGCAGAGCACGGAGCTGGTATGCGCATCGCCCAGGCTGCCTCTCGCTTGTGTGCGGATTCACGTTAGCACTTGAAAACAGAAAGTTCAAGCTGCGGCTACTTGTGCTGCTACCTATTTCTCTTCCAGCTTTCCCTGGAAAGAATTGTGCCCAGCTTGATGCTTTTGAGATGCAGAGATGACAGTGGCAGATGCAGCGGAGACTGGAAATACAGAGTGCAGCGGAGAGTTTCTGGTGCTTTGACGTGAGGCAAGGGGAAAGTGCAGCCCAGCAGAGGCTTTGACTTCTGGAGCCTTTTTCTTTGGCAGCAGCTGCTGCAAGTGGGCAAGGGAGCTGCGAGAGTGAAGAAGGGGACGGTCCGTCTATGTGAGAAGGAAGCTGCCGAGGCGCAGTGTGTTGTGCTCAGTTTCAAGGCTGCCTGGAGGAGGGGGGGACTTGAAGAACGCCTTCTTTCTGGACGCCTCCTTCTGGCTGTGCTCCAGCTGCATGCACTCTGCAGCACTGAAGGTTTAGGAACCTGCTGCTGGCCAGCTTGTGTCCAGGAGTGCAAGGGCTGCGCCTTCCTTCCTGAAGCAGCCAGAGCATTCTCAGCTGCAGCTGCTTGTGAAGCAGCTCTTGGCTGGACATTTGAAATTGGCTCCCCTGAGTACATGAGCCCGGTGCCCAGCTGCTTGGTTCTTCGCCTTCTGTGCTCTGGACAGAACTGAAGCCCAGCCATGGCTTGGAGCTTTGCCGCTCTTCAGCGTGAGCACTGCACGCAGCCACGGTGTGCTGTGCAGGGATTTTCCTTCAGCTCGACGGACAAGCATTTTCTTGCTCTTTCAGCGAGTCCAAACTGGGCATGTAGCTCTCGCTCAGCGAAATGCGTCAGGCGAGAAACACTTGCTGGAGTAGCTTTTCGCTGGGCAAGACTTTCAACACAGCACCACAATTCGGGCAAGGAGCAGCAGAAAGGAAGACCATCTTTTGGTCCTGGCACCTTCTTCTGGGCGACACGCCTATCCGCCTCTTCGCTCCCTGCAAGGCTGTAAGCTTGGCGGTGGTGCTTGCAAGTGAGAAGGCAGGTGCAGAGAGCACCGCGATCTGCCGGCGCTGTGCAGGCTGGAAAGGAAAGAGGGCTACCACTAGGATGTGCTGCAAATACAGGTTTCCACGCGTCGAGGGTAAGCTCCGCGTAAGCTCGTTGACCTAAAACTGTTCTCTGTGCGAGACGTAGCTGAGAAGCTTTCCGTTCAGATTCAGGCTGCAAGGCAGACCGAATGTGCTGCTACCTAGCGCTGAGAGAGAAAGTGCAGAGGCCAGGCGTGTTTGGGCAGAGGCAGCAGCCTGGAGCATTTCTCTGCCGGCACCGTGCTCTCTGGGCGAGAAGTAGACACCGCTTCCACTCCGGCACAATGAAGGAGCAGAGCACGGAGCTGGTATGCGCATCGCCCAGGCTGCCTCTCGCTTGTGTGCGGATTCACGTTAGCACTTGAAAACAGAAAGTTCAAGCTGCGGCTACTTGTGCTACTACCTATTTCTCTTCCAGCTTTCCCTGGAAAGAATTGTGCCCAGCTTGATGCTTTTGAGATGCAGAGATGACAGTGGCAGATGCAGCGGAGACTGGAAATACAGAGTGCAGCGGAGAGTTTCTGGTGCTTTGACGTGAGGCAAGGGGAAAGTGCAGCCCAGCAGAGGCTTTGACTTCTGGAGCCTTTTTCTTTGGCAGCAGCTGCTGCAAGTGGGCAAGGGAGCTGCGAGAGTGAAGAAGGGGACGGTCCGTCTATGTGAGAAGGAAGCTGCCGAGGCGCAGTGTGTTGTGCTCAGTTTCAAGGCTGCCTGGAGGAGGGGGGGACTTGAAGAACGCCTTCTTTCTGGACGCCTCCTTCTGGCTGTGCTCCAGCTGCATGCACTCTGCAGCACTGAAGGTTTAGGAACCTGCTGCTGGCCAGCTTGTGTCCAGGAGTGCAAGGGCTGCGCCTTCCTTCCTGAAGCAGCCAGAGCATTCTCAGCTGCAGCTGCTTGTGAAGCAGCTCTTGGCTGGACATTTGAAATTGGCTCCCCTGAGTACATGAGCCCGGTGCCCAGCTGCTTGGTTCTTCGCCTTCTGTGCTCTGGACAGAACTGAAGCCCAGCCATGGCTTGGAGCTTTGCCGCTCTTCAGCGTGAGCACTGCACGCAGCCACGGTGTGCTGTGCAGGGATTTTCCTTCAGCTCGACGGACAAGCATTTTCTTGCTCTTTCAGCGAGTCCAAACTGGGCATGTAGCTCTCGCTCAGCGAAATGCGTCAGGCGAGAAACACTTGCTGGAGTAGCTTTTCGCTGGGCAAGACTTTCAACACAGCACCACAATTCGGGCAAGGAGCAGCAGAAAGGAAGACCATCTTTTGGTCCTGGCACCTTCTTCTGGGCGACACGCCTATCCGCCTCTTCGCTCCCTGCAAGGCTGTAAGCTTGGCGGTGGTGCTTGCAAGTGAGAAGGCAGGTGCAGAGAGCACCGCGATCTGCCGGCGCTGTGCAGGCTGGAAAGGAAAGAGGGCTACCACTAGGATGTGCTGCAAATACAGGTTTCCACGCGTCGAGGGTAAGCTCCGCGTAAGCTCGTTGACCTAAAACTGTTCTCTGTGCGAGACGTAGCTGAGAAGCTTTCCGTTCAGATTCAGGCTGCAAGGCAGACCGAATGTGCTGCTACCTAGCGCTGAGAGAGAAAGTGCAGAGGCCAGGCGTGTTTGGGCAGAGGCAGCAGCCTGGAGCATTTCTCTGCCGGCACCGTGCTCTCTGGGCGAGAAGTAGACACCGCTTCCACTCCGGCACAATGAAGGAGCAGAGCACGGAGCTGGTATGCGCATCGCCCAGGCTGCCTCTCGCTTGTGTGCGGATTCACGTTAGCACTTGAAAACAGAAAGTTCAAGCTGCGGCTACTTGTGCTGCTACCTATTTCTCTTCCAGCTTTCCCTGGAAAGAATTGTGCCCAGCTTGATGCTTTTGAGATGCAGAGATGACAGTGGCAGATGCAGCGGAGACTGGAAATACAGAGTGCAGCGGAGAGTTTCTGGTGCTTTGACGTGAGGCAAGGGGAAAGTGCAGCCCAGCAGAGGCTTTGACTTCTGGAGCCTTTTTCTTTGGCAGCAGCTGCTGCAAGTGGGCAAGGGAGCTGCGAGAGTGAAGAAGGGGACGGTCCGTCTATGTGAGAAGGAAGCTGCCGAGGCGCAGTGTGTTGTGCTCAGTTTCAAGGCTGCCTGGAGGAGGGGGGGACTTGAAGAACGCCTTCTTTCTGGACGCCTCCTTCTGGCTGTGCTCCAGCTGCATGCACTCTGCAGCACTGAAGGTTTAGGAACCTGCTGCTGGCCAGCTTGTGTCCAGGAGTGCAAGGGCTGCGCCTTCCTTCCTGAAGCAGCCAGAGCATTCTCAGCTGCAGCTGCTTGTGAAGCAGCTCTTGGCTGGACATTTGAAATTGGCTCCCCTGAGTACATGAGCCCGGTGCCCAGCTGCTTGGTTCTTCGCCTTCTGTGCTCTGGACAGAACTGAAGCCCAGCCATGGCTTGGAGCTTTGCCGCTCTTCAGCGTGAGCACTGCACGCAGCCACGGTGTGCTGTGCAGGGATTTTCCTTCAGCTCGACGGACAAGCATTTTCTTGCTCTTTCAGCGAGTCCAAACTGGGCATGTAGCTCTCGCTCAGCGAAATGCGTCAGGCGAGAAACACTTGCTGGAGTAGCTTTTCGCTGGGCAAGACTTTCAACACAGCACCACAATTCGGGCAAGGAGCAGCAGAAAGGAAGACCATCTTTTGGTCCTGGCACCTTCTTCTGGGCGACACGCCTATCCGCCTCTTCGCTCCCTGCAAGGCTGTAAGCTTGGCGGTGGTGCTTGCAAGTGAGAAGGCAGGTGCAGAGAGCACGGCGATCTGCCGGCGCTGTGCAGGCTGGAAAGGAAAGAGGGCTACCACTAGGATGTGCTGCAAATACAGGTTTCCACGCGTCGAGGGTAAGCTCCGCGTAAGCTCGTTGACCTCAAACTGTTCTCTGTGCGAGACGTAGCTGAGAAGCTTTCCGTTCAGATTCAGGCTGCAAGGCAGACCGAATGTGCTGCTACCTAGCGCTGAGAGAGAAAGTGCAGAGGCCAGGCGTGTTTGGGCAGAGGCAGCAGCCTGGAGCATTTCTCTGCCGGCACCGTGCTCTCTGGGCGAGAAGTAGACACCGCTTCCACTCCGGCACAATGAAGGAGCAGAGCACGGAGCTGGTATGCGCATCGCCCAGGCTGCCTCTCGCTTGTGTGCGGATTCACGTTAGCACTTGAAAACAGAAAGTTCAAGCTGCGGCTACTTGTGCTACTACCTATTTCTCTTCCAGCTTTCCCTGGAAAGAATTGTGCCCAGCTTGATGCTTTTGAGATGCAGAGATGACAGTGGCAGATGCAGCGGAGACTGGAAATACAGAGTGCAGCGGAGAGTTTCTGGTGCTTTGACGTGAGGCAAGGGGAAAGTGCAGCCCAGCAGAGGCTTTGACTTCTGGAGCCTTTTTCTTTGGCAGCAGCTGCTGCAAGTGGGCAAGGGAGCTGCGAGAGTGAAGAAGGGGACGGTCCGTCTATGTGAGAAGGAAGCTGCCGAGGCGCAGTGTGTTGTGCTCAGTTTCAAGGCTGCCTGGAGGAGGGGGGGACTTGAAGAACGCCTTCTTTCTGGACGCCTCCTTCTGGCTGTGCTCCAGCTGCATGCACTCTGCAGCACTGAAGGTTTAGGAACCTGCTGCTGGCCAGCTTGTGTCCAGGAGTGCAAGGGCTGCGCCTTCCTTCCTGAAGCAGCCAGAGCATTCTCAGCTGCAGCTGCTTGTGAAGCAGCTCTTGGCTGGACATTTGAAATTGGCTCCCCTGAGTACATGAGCCCGCTGCCCAGCTGCTTGGTTCTTCGCCTTCTGTGCTCTGGACAGAACTGAAGCCCAGCCATGGCTTGGAGCTTTGCCGCTCTTCAGCGTGAACACTGCACGCAGCCACGGTGTGCTGTGCAGGGATTTTCCTTCAGCTCGACGGACAAGCATTTTCTTGCTCTTTCAGCGAGTCCAAACTGGGCATGTAGCTCTCGCTCAGCGAAATGCGTCAGGCGAGAAACACTTGCTGGAGTAGCTTTTCGCTGGGCAAGACTTTCAACACAGCACCACAATTCGGGCAAGGAGCAGCAGAAAGGAAGACCATCTTTTGGTCCTGGCACCTTCTTCTGGGCGACACGCCTATCCGCCTCTTCGCTCCCTGCAAGGCTGTAAGCTTGGCGGTGGTGCTTGCAAGTGAGAAGGCAGGTGCAGAGAGCACGGCGATCTGCCGGCGCTGTGCAGGCTGGAAAGGAAAGAGGGCTACCACTAGGATGTGCTGCAAATACAGGTTTCCACGCGTCGAGGGTAAGCTCCGCGTAAGCTCGTTGACCTAAAACTGTTCTCTGTGCGAGACGTAGCTGAGAAGCTTTCCGTTCAGATTCAGGCTGCAAGGCAGACCGAATGTGCTGCTACCTAGCGCTGAGAGAGAAAGTGCAGAGGCCAGGCGTGTTTGGGCAGAGGCAGCAGCCTGGAGCATTTCTCTGCCGGCACCGTGCTCTCTGGGCGAGAAGTAGACACCGCTTCCACTCCGGCACAATGAAGGAGCAGAGCACGGAGCTGGTATGCGCATCGCCCAGGCTGCCTCTCGCTTGTGTGCGGATTCACGTTAGCACTTGAAAACAGAAAGTTCAAGCTGCGGCTACTTGTGCTACTACCTATTTCTCTTCCAGCTTTCCCTGGAAAGAATTGTGCCCAGCTTGATGCTTTTGAGATGCAGAGATGACAGTGGCAGATGCAGCGGAGACTGGAAATACAGAGTGCAGCGGAGAGTTTCTGGTGCTTTGACGTGAGGCAAGGGGAAAGTGCAGCCCAGCAGAGGCTTTGACTTCTGGAGCCTTTTTCTTTGGCAGCAGCTGCTGCAAGTGGGCAAGGGAGCTGCGAGAGTGAAGAAGGGGACGGTCCGTCTATGTGAGAAGGAAGCTGCCGAGGCGCAGTGTGTTGTGCTCAGTTTCAAGGCTGCCTGGAGGAGGGGGGGACTTGAAGAACGCCTTCTTTCTGGACGCCTCCTTCTGGCTGTGCTCCAGCTGCATGCACTCTGCAGCACTGAAGGTTTAGGAACCTGCTGCTGGCCAGCTTGTGTCCAGGAGTGCAAGGGCTGCGCCTTCCTTCCTGAAGCAGCCAGAGCATTCTCAGCTGCAGCTGCTTGTGAAGCAGCTCTTGGCTGGACATTTGAAATTGGCTCCCCTGAGTACATGAGCCCGGTGCCCAGCTGCTTGGTTCTTCGCCTTCTGTGCTCTGGACAGAACTGAAGCCCAGCCATGGCTTGGAGCTTTGCCGCTCTTCAGCGTGAGCACTGCACGCAGCCACGGTGTGCTGTGCAGGGATTTTCCTTCAGCTCGACGGACAAGCATTTTCTTGCTCTTTCAGCGAGTCCAAACTGGGCATGTAGCTCTCGCTCAGCGAAATGCGTCAGGCGAGAAACACTTGCTGGAGTAGCTTTTCGCTGGGCAAGACTTTCAACACAGCACCACAATTCGGGCAAGGAGCAGCAGAAAGGAAGACCATCTTTTGGTCCTGGCACCTTCTTCTGGGCGACACGCCTATCCGCCTCTTCGCTCCCTGCAAGGCTGTAAGCTTGGCGGTGGTGCTTGCAAGTGAGAAGGCAGGTGTAGAGAGCACCGCGATCTGCCGGCGCTGTGCAGGCTGGAAAGGAAAGAGGGCTACCACTAGGATGTGCTGCAAATACAGGTTTCCACGCGTCGAGGGTAAGCTCCGCGTAAGCTCGTTGACCTCAAACTGTTCTCTGTGCGAGACGTAGCTGAGAAGCTTTCCGTTCAGATTCAGGCTGCAAGGCAGACCGAATGTGCTGCTACCTAGCGCTGAGAGAGAAAGTGCAGAGGCCAGGCGTGTTTGGGCAGAGGCAGCAGCCTGGAGCATTTCTCTGCCGGCACCGTGCTCTCTGGGCGAGAAGTAGACACCGGTTCCACTCCGGCACAATGAAGGAGCAGAGCACGGAGCTGGTATGCGCATCGCCCAGGCTGCCTCTCGCTTGTGTGCGGATTCACGTTAGCACTTGAAAACAGAAAGTTCAAGCTGCGGCTACTTGTGCTGCTACCTATTTCTCTTCCAGCTTTCCCTGGAAAGAATTGTGCCCAGCTTGATGCTTTTGAGATGCAGAGATGACAGTGGCAGATGCAGCGGAGACTGGAAATACAGAGTGCAGCGGAGAGTTTCTGGTGCTTTGACGTGAGGCAAGGGGAAAGTGCAGCCCAGCAGAGGCTTTGACTTCTGGAGCCTTTTTCTTTGGCAGCAGCTGCTGCAAGTGGGCAAGGGAGCTGCGAGAGTGAAGAAGGGGACGGTCCGTCTATGTGAGAAGGAAGCTGCCGAGGCGCAGTGTGTTGTGCTCAGTTTCAAGGCTGCCTGGAGGAGGGGAGGACTTGAAGAACGCCTTCTTTCTGGACGCCTCCTTCTGGCTGTGCTCCAGCTGCATGCACTCTGCAGCACTGAAGGTTTAGGAACCTGCTGCTGGCCAGCTTGTGTCCAGGAGTGCAAGGGCTGCGCCTTCCTTCCTGAAGCAGCCAGAGCATTCTCAGCTGCAGCTGCTTGTGAAGCAGCTCTTGGCTGGACATTTGAAATTGGCTCCCCTGAGTACATGAGCCCGGTGCCCAGCTGCTTGGTTCTTCGCCTTCTGTGCTCTGGACAGAACTGAAGCCCAGCCATGGCTTGGAGCTTTGCCGCTCTTCAGCGTGAGCACTGCACGCAGCCACGGTGTGCTGTGCAGGGATTTTCCTTCAGCTCGACAGACAAGCATTTTCTTGCTCTTTCAGCGAGTCCAAACTGGGCATGTAGCTCTCGCTCAGCGAAATGCGTCAGGCGAGAAACACTTGCTGGAGTAGCTTTTCGCTGGGCAAGACTTTCAACACAGCACCACAATTCGGGCAAGGAGCAGCAGAAAGGAAGACCATCTTTTGGTCCTGGCACCTTCTTCTGGGCGACACGCCTATCCGCCTCTTCGCTCCCTGCAAGGCTGTAAGCTTGGCGGTGGTGCTTGCAAGTGAGAAGGCAGGTGCAGAGAGCACGGCGATCTGCCGGCGCTGTGCAGGCTGGAAAGGAAAGAGGGCTACCACTAGGATGTGCTGCAAATACAGGTTTCCACGCGTCGAGGGTAAGCTCCGCGTAAGCTCGTTGACCTAAAACTGTTCTCTGTGCGAGACGTAGCTGAGAAGCTTTCCGTTCAGATTCAGGCTGCAAGGCAGACCGAATGTGCTGCTACCTAGCGCTGAGAGAGAAAGTGCAGAGGCCAGGCGTGTTTGGGCAGAGGCAGCAGCCTGGAGCATTTCTCTGCCGGCACCGTGCTCTCTGGGCGAGAAGTAGACACCGGTTCCACTCCGGCACAATGAAGGAGCAGAGCACGGAGCTGGTATGCGCATCGCCCAGGCTGCCTCTCGCTTGTGTGCGGATTCACGTTAGCACTTGAAAACAGAAAGTTCAAGCTGCGGCTACTTGTGCTGCTACCTATTTCTCTTCCAGCTTTCCCTGGAAAGAATTGTGCCCATCTTGATGCTTTTGAGATGCAGAGATGACAGTGGCAGATGCAGCGGAGACTGGAAATACAGAGTGCAGCCGAGAGTTTCTGGTGCTTTGACGTGAGGCAAGGGGAAAGTGCAGCCCAGCAGAGGCTTTGACTTCTGGAGCCTTTTTCTTTGGCAGCAGCTGCTGCAAGTGGGCAAGGGAGCTGCGAGAGTGAAGAAGGGGACGGTCCGTCTATGTGAGAAGGAAGCTGCCGAGGCGCAGTGTGTTGTGCTCAGTTTCAAGGCTGCCTGGAGGAGGGGAGGACTTGAAGAACGCCTTCTTTCTGGACGCCTCCTTCTGGCTGTGCTCCAGCTGCATGCACTCTGCAGCACTGAAGGTTTAGGAACCTGCTGCTGGCCAGCTTGTGTCCAGGAGTGCAAGGGCTGCGCCTTCCTTCCTGAAGCAGCCAGAGCATTCTCAGCTGCAGCTGCTTGTGAAGCAGCTCTTGGCTGGACATTTGAAATTGGCTCCCCTGAGTACATGAGCCCGGTGCCCAGCTGCTTGGTTCTTCGCCTTCTGTGCTCTGGACAGAACTGAAGCCCAGCCATGGCTTGGAGCTTTGCCGCTCTTCAGCGTGAGCACTGCACGCAGCCACGGTGTGCTGTGCAGGGATTTTCCTTCAGCTCGACGGACAAGCATTTTCTTGCTCTTTCAGCGAGTCCAAACTGGGCATGTAGCTCTCGCTCAGCGAAATGCGTCAGGCGAGAAACACTTGCTGGAGTAGCTTTTCGCTGGGCAAGACTTTCAACACAGCACCACAATTCGGGCAAGGAGCAGCAGAAAGGAAGACCATCTTTTGGTCCTGGCACCTTCTTCTGGGCGACACGCCTATCCGCCTCTTCGCTCCCTGCAAGGCTGTAAGCTTGGCGGTGGTGCTTGCAAGTGAGAAGGCAGGTGCAGAGAGCACGGCGATCTGCCGGCGCTGTGCAGGCTGGAAAGGAAAGAGGGCTACCACTAGGATGTGCTGCAAATACAGGTTTCCACGCGACGAGGGTAAGCTCCGCGTAAGCTCGTTGACCTCAAACTGTTCTCTGTGCGAGACGTAGCTGAGAAGCTTTCCGTTCAGATTCAGGCTGCAAGGCAGACCGAATGTGCTGCTACCTAGCGCTGAGAGAGAAAGTGCAGAGGCCAGGCGTGTTTGGGCAGAGGCAGCAGCCTGGAGCATTTCTCTGCCGGCACCGTGCTCTCTGGGCGAGAAGTAGACACCGGTTCCACTCCGGCACAATGAAGGAGCAGAGCACGGAGCTGGTATGCGCATCGCCCAGGCTGCCTCTCGCTTGTGTGCGGATTCACGTTAGCACTTGAAAACAGAAAGTTCAAGCTGCGGCTACTTGTGCTGCTACCTATTTCTCTTCCAGCTTTCCCTGGAAAGAATTGTGCCCAGCTTGATGCTTTTGAGATGCAGAGATGACAGTGGCAGATGCAGCGGAGACTGGAAATACAGAGTGCAGCGGAGAGTTTCTGGTGCTTTGACGTGAGGCAAGGGGAAAGTGCAGCCCAGCAGAGGCTTTGACTTCTGGAGCCTTTTTCTTTGGCAGCAGCTGCTGCAAGTGGGCAAGGGAGCTGCGAGAGTGAAGAAGGGGACGGTCCGTCTATGTGAGAAGGAAGCTGCCGAGGCGCAGTGTGTTGTGCTCAGTTTCAAGGCTGCCTGGAGGAGGGGAGGACTTGAAGAACGCCTTCTTTCTGGACGCCTCCTTCTGGCTGTGCTCCAGCTGCATGCACTCTGCAGCACTGAAGGTTTAGGAACCTGCTGCTGGCCAGCTTGTGTCCAGGAGTGCAAGGGCTGCGCCTTCCTTCCTGAAGCAGCCAGAGCATTCTCAGCTGCAGCTGCTTGTGAAGCAGCTCTTGGCTGGACATTTGAAATTGGCTCCCCTGAGTACATGAGCCCGCTGCCCAGCTGCTTGGTTCTTCGCCTTCTGTGCTCTGGACAGAACTGAAGCCCAGCCATGGCTTGGAGCTTTGCCGCTCTTCAGCGTGAGCACTGCACGCAGCCACGGTGTGCTGTGCAGGGATTTTCCTTCAGCTCGACGGACAAGCATTTTCTTGCTCTTTCAGCGAGTCCAAACTGGGCATGTAGCTCTCGCTCAGCGAAATGCGTCAGGCGAGAAACACTTGCTGGAGTAGCTTTTCGCTGGGCAAGACTTTCAACACAGCACCACAATTCGGGCAAGGAGCAGCAGAAAGGAAGACCATCTTTTGGTCCTGGCACCTTCTTCTGGGCGACACGCCTATCCGCCTCTTCGCTCCCTGCAAGGCTGTAAGCTTGGCGGTGGTGCTTGCAAGTGAGAAGGCAGGTGCAGAGAGCACCGCGATCTGCCGGCGCTGTGCAGGCTGGAAAGGAAAGAGGGCTACCACTAGGATGTGCTGCAAATACAGGTTTCCACGCGACGAGGGTAAGCTCCGCGTAAGCTCGTTGACCTCAAACTGTTCTCTGTGCGAGACGTAGCTGAGAAGCTTTCCGTTCAGATTCAGGCTGCAAGGCAGACCGAATGTGCTGCTACCTAGCGCTGAGAGAGAAAGTGCAGAGGCCAGGCGTGTTTGGGCAGAGGCAGCAGCCTGGAGCATTTCTCTGCCGGCACCGTGCTCTCTGGGCGAGAAGTAGACACCGCTTCCACTCCGGCACAATGAAGGAGCAGAGCACGGAGCTGGTATGCGCATCGCCCAGGCTGCCTCTCGCTTGTGTGCGGATTCACGTTAGCACTTGAAAACAGAAAGTTCAAGCTGCGGCTACTTGTGCTGCTACCTATTTCTCTTCCAGCTTTCCCTGGAAAGAATTGTGCCCAGCTTGATGCTTTTGAGATGCAGAGATGACAGTGGCAGATGCAGCGGAGACTGGAAATACAGAGTGCAGCGGAGAGTTTCTGGTGCTTTGACGTGAGGCAAGGGGAAAGTGCAGCCCAGCAGAGGCTTTGACTTCTGGAGCCTTTTTCTTTGGCAGCAGCTGCTGCAAGTGGGCAAGGGAGCTGCGAGAGTGAAGAAGGGGACGGTCCGTCTATGTGAGAAGGAAGCTGCCGAGGCGCAGTGTGTTGTGCTCAGTTTCAAGGCTGCCTGGAGGAGGGGGGGACTTGAAGAACGCCTTCTTTCTGGACGCCTCCTTCTGGCTGTGCTCCAGCTGCATGCACTCTGCAGCACTGAAGGTTTAGGAACCTGCTGCTGGCCAGCTTGTGTCCAGGAGTGCAAGGGCTGCGCCTTCCTTCCTGAAGCAGCCAGAGCATTCTCAGCTGCAGCTGCTTGTGAAGCAGCTCTTGGCTGGACATTTGAAATTGGCTCCCCTGAGTACATGAGCCCGGTGCCCAGCTGCTTGGTTCTTCGCCTTCTGTGCTCTGGACAGAACTGAAGCCCAGCCATGGCTTGGAGCTTTGCCGCTCTTCAGCGTGAGCACTGCACGCAGCCACGGTGTGCTGTGCAGGGATTTTCCTTCAGCTCGACGGACAAGCATTTTCTTGCTCTTTCAGCGAGTCCAAACTGGGCATGTAGCTCTCGCTCAGCGAAATGCGTCAGGCGAGAAACACTTGCTGGAGTAGCTTTTCGCTGGGCAAGACTTTCAACACAGCACCACAATTCGGGCAAGGAGCAGCAGAAAGGAAGACCATCTTTTGGTCCTGGCACCTTCTTCTGGGCGACACGCCTATCCGCCTCTTCGCTCCCTGCAAGGCTGTAAGCTTGGCGGTGGTGCTTGCAAGTGAGAAGGCAGGTGCAGAGAGCACCGCGATCTGCCGGCGCTGTGCAGGCTGGAAAGGAAAGAGGGCTACCACTAGGATGTGCTGCAAATACAGGTTTCCACGCGACGAGGGTAAGCTCCGCGTAAGCTCGTTGACCTCAAACTGTTCTCTGTGCGAGACTTAGCTGAGAAGCTTTCGGTTCAGATTCAGGCTGCAAGGCAGACCGAATGTGCTGCTACCTAGCGCTGAGAGAGAAAGTGCAGAGGCCAGGCGTGTTTGGGCAGAGGCAGCAGCCTGGAGCATTTCTCTGCCGGCACCGTGCTCTCTGGGCGAGAAGTAGACACCGGTTCCACTCCGGCACAATGAAGGAGCAGAGCACGGAGCTGGTATGCGCATCGCCCAGGCTGCCTCTCGCTTGTGTGCGGATTCACGTTAGCACTTGAAAACAGAAAGTTCAAGCTGCGGCTACTTGTGCTGCTACCTATTTCTCTTCCAGCTTTCCCTGGAAAGAATTGTGCCCAGCTTGATGCTTTTGAGATGCAGAGATGACAGTGGCAGATGCAGCGGAGACTGGAAATACAGAGTGCAGCGGAGAGTTTCTGGTGCTTTGACGTGAGGCAAGGGGAAAGTGCAGCCCAGCAGAGGCTTTGACTTCTGGAGCCTTTTTCTTTGGCAGCAGCTGCTGCAAGTGGGCAAGGGAGCTGCGAGAGTGAAGAAGGGGACGGTCCGTCTATGTGAGAAGGAAGCTGCCGAGGCGCAGTGTGTTGTGCTCAGTTTCAAGGCTGCCTGGAGGAGGGGGGGACTTGAAGAACGCCTTCTTTCTGGACGCCTCCTTCTGGCTGTGCTCCAGCTGCATGCACTCTGCAGCACTGAACGTTTAGGAACCTGCTGCTGGCCAGCTTGTGTCCAGGAGTGCAAGGGCTGCGCCTTCCTTCCTGAAGCAGCCAGAGCATTCTCAGCTGCAGCTGCTTGTGAAGCAGCTCTTGGCTGGACATTTGAAATTGGCTCCCCTGAGTACATGAGCCCGCTGCCCAGCTGCTTGGTTCTTCGCCTTCTGTGCTCTGGACAGAACTGAAGCCCAGCCATGGCTTGGAGCTTTGCCGCTCTTCAGCGTGAGCACTGCACGCAGCCACGGTGTGCTGTGCAGGGATTTTCCTTCAGCTCGACGGACAAGCATTTTCTTGCTCTTTCAGCGAGTCCAAACTGGGCATGTAGCTCTCGCTCAGCGAAATGCGTCAGGCGAGAAACACTTGCTGGAGTAGCTTTTCGCTGGGCAAGACTTTCAACACAGCACCACAATTCGGGCAAGGAGCAGCAGAAAGGAAGACCATCTTTTGGTCCTGGCACCTTCTTCTGGGCGACACGCCTATCCGCCTCTTCGCTCCCTGCAAGGCTGTAAGCTTGGCGGTGGTGCTTGCAAGTGAGAAGGCAGGTGCAGAGAGCACCGCGATCTGCCGGCGCTGTGCAGGCTGGAAAGGAAAGAGGGCTACCACTAGGATGTGCTGCAAATACAGGTTTCCACGCGTCGAGGGTAAGCTCCGCGTAAGCTCGTTGACCTCAAACTGTTCTCTGTGCGAGACGTAGCTGAGAAGCTTTCCGTTCAGATTCAGGCTGCAAGGCAGACCGAATGTGCTGCTACCTAGCGCTGAGAGAGAAAGTGCAGAGGCCAGGCGTGTTTGGGCAGAGGCAGCAGCCTGGAGCATTTCTCTGCCGGCACCGTGCTCTCTGGGCGAGAAGTAGACACCGCTTCCACTCCGGCACAATGAAGGAGCAGAGCACGGAGCTGGTATGCGCATCGCCCAGGCTGCCTCTCGCTTGTGTGCGGATTCACGTTAGCACTTGAAAACAGAAAGTTCAAGCTGCGGCTACTTGTGCTACTACCTATTTCTCTTCCAGCTTTCCCTGGAAAGAATTGTGCCCAGCTTGATGCTTTTGAGATGCAGAGATGACAGTGGCAGATGCAGCGGAGACTGGAAATACAGAGTGCAGCGGAGAGTTTCTGGTGCTTTGACGTGAGGCAAGGGGAAAGTGCAGCCCAGCAGAGGCTTTGACTTCTGGAGCCTTTTTCTTTGGCAGCAGCTGCTGCAAGTGGGCAAGGGAGCTGCGAGAGTGAAGAAGGGGACGGTCCGTCTATGTGAGAAGGAAGCTGCCGAGGCGCAGTGTGTTGTGCTCAGTTTCAAGGCTGCCTGGAGGAGGGGGGGACTTGAAGAACGCCTTCTTTCTGGACGCCTCCTTCTGGCTGTGCTCCAGCTGCATGCACTCTGCAGCACTGAAGGTTTAGGAACCTGCTGCTGGCCAGCTTGTGTCCAGGAGTGCAAGGGCTGCGCCTTCCTTCCTGAAGCAGCCAGAGCATTCTCAGCTGCAGCTGCTTGTGAAGCAGCTCTTGGCTGGACATTTGAAATTGGCTCCCCTGAGTACATGAGCCCGGTGCCCAGCTGCTTGGTTCTTCGCCTTCTGTGCTCTGGACAGAACTGAAGCCCAGCCATGGCTTGGAGCTTTGCCGCTCTTCAGCGTGAGCACTGCACGCAGCCACGGTGTGCTGTGCAGGGATTTTCCTTCAGCTCGACGGACAAGCATTTTCTTGCTCTTTCAGCGAGTCCAAACTGGGCATGTAGCTCTCGCTCAGCGAAATGCGTCAGGCGAGAAACACTTGCTGGAGTAGCTTTTCGCTGGGCAAGACTTTCAACACAGCACCACAATTCGGGCAAGGAGCAGCAGAAAGGAAGACCATCTTTTGGTCCTGGCACCTTCTTCTGGGCGACACGCCTATCCGCCTCTTCGCTCCCTGCAAGGCTGTAAGCTTGGCGGTGGTGCTTGCAAGTGAGAAGGCAGGTGCAGAGAGCACCGCGATCTGCCGGCGCTGTGCAGGCTGGAAAGGAAAGAGGGCTACCACTAGGATGTGCTGCAAATACAGGTTTCCACGCGTCGAGGGTAAGCTCCGCGTAAGCTCGTTGACCTCAAACTGTTCTCTGTGCGAGACTTAGCTGAGAAGCTTTCCGTTCAGATTCAGGCTGCAAGGCAGACCGAATGTGCTGCTACCTAGCGCTGAGAGAGAAAGTGCAGAGGCCAGGCGTGTTTGGGCAGAGGCAGCAGCCTGGAGCATTTCTCTGCCGGCACCGTGCTCTCTGGGCGAGAAGTAGACACCGGTTCCACTCCGGCACAATGAAGGAGCAGAGCACGGAGCTGGTATGCGCATCGCCCAGGCTGCCTCTCGCTTGTGTGCGGATTCACGTTAGCACTTGAAAACAGAAAGTTCAAGCTGCGGCTACTTGTGCTGCTACCTATTTCTCTTCCAGCTTTCCCTGGAAAGAATTGTGCCCAGCTTGATGCTTTTGAGATGCAGAGATGACAGTGGCAGATGCAGCGGAGACTGGAAATACAGAGTGCAGCGGAGAGTTTCTGGTGCTTTGACGTGAGGCAAGGGGAAAGTGCAGCCCAGCAGAGGCTTTGACTTCTGGAGCCTTTTTCTTTGGCAGCAGCTGCTGCAAGTGGGCAAGGGAGCTGCGAGAGTGAAGAAGGGGACGGTCCGTCTATGTGAGAAGGAAGCTGCCGAGGCGCAGTGTGTTGTGCTCAGTTTCAAGGCTGCCTGGAGGAGGGGAGGACTTGAAGAACGCCTTCTTTCTGGACGCCTCCTTCTGGCTGTGCTCCAGCTGCATGCACTCTGCAGCACTGAAGGTTTAGGAACCTGCTGCTGGCCAGCTTGTGTCCAGGAGTGCAAGGGCTGCGCCTTCCTTCCTGAAGCAGCCAGAGCATTCTCAGCTGCAGCTGCTTGTGAAGCAGCTCTTGGCTGGACATTTGAAATTGGCTCCCCTGAGTACATGAGCCCGGTGCCCAGCTGCTTGGTTCTTCGCCTTCTGTGCTCTGGACAGAACTGAAGCCCAGCCATGGCTTGGAGCTTTGCCGCTCTTCAGCGTGAGCACTGCACGCAGCCACGGTGTGCTGTGCAGGGATTTTCCTTCAGCTCGACAGACAAGCATTTTCTTGCTCTTTCAGCGAGTCCAAACTGGGCATGTAGCTCTCGCTCAGCGAAATGCGTCAGGCGAGAAACACTTGCTGGAGTAGCTTTTCGCTGGGCAAGACTTTCAACACAGCACCACAATTCGGGCAAGGAGCAGCAGAAAGGAAGACCATCTTTTGGTCCTGGCACCTTCTTCTGGGCGACACGCCTATCCGCCTCTTCGCTCCCTGCAAGGCTGTAAGCTTGGCGGTGGTGCTTGCAAGTGAGAAGGCAGGTGCAGAGAGCACCGCGATCTGCCGGCGCTGTGCAGGCTGGAAAGGAAAGAGGGCTACCACTAGGATGTGCTGCAAATACAGGTTTCCACGCGTCGAGGGTAAGCTCCGCGTAAGCTCGTTGACCTCAAACTGTTCTCTGTGCGAGACGTAGCTGAGAAGCTTTCCGTTCAGATTCAGGCTGCAAGGCAGACCGAATGTGCTGCTACCTAGCGCTGAGAGAGAAAGTGCAGAGGCCAGGCGTGTTTGGGCAGAGGCAGCAGCCTGGAGCATTTCTCTGCCGGCACCGTGCTCTCTGGGCGAGAAGTAGACACCGGTTCCACTCCGGCACAATGAAGGAGCAGAGCACGGAGCTGGTATGCGCATCGCCCAGGCTGCCTCTCGCTTGTGTGCGGATTCACGTTAGCACTTGAAAACAGAAAGTTCAAGCTGCGGCTACTTGTGCTGCTACCTATTTCTCTTCCAGCTTTCCCTGGAAAGAATTGTGCCCAGCTTGATGCTTTTGAGATGCAGAGATGACAGTGGCAGATGCAGCGGAGACTGGAAATACAGAGTGCAGCGGAGAGTTTCTGGTGCTTTGACGTGAGGCAAGGGGAAAGTGCAGCCCAGCAGAGGCTTTGACTTCTGGAGCCTTTTTCTTTGGCAGCAGCTGCTGCAAGTGGGCAAGGGAGCTGCGAGAGTGAAGAAGGGGACGGTCCGTCTATGTGAGAAGGAAGCTGCCGAGGCGCAGTGTGTTGTGCTCAGTTTCAAGGCTGCCTGGAGGAGGGGGGGACTTGAAGAACGCCTTCTTTCTGGACGCCTCCTTCTGGCTGTGCTCCAGCTGCATGCACTCTGCAGCACTGAAGGTTTAGGAACCTGCTGCTGGCCAGCTTGTGTCCAGGAGTGCAAGGGCTGCGCCTTCCTTCCTGAAGCAGCCAGAGCATTCTCAGCTGCAGCTGCTTGTGAAGCAGCTCTTGGCTGGACATTTGAAATTGGCTCCCCTGAGTACATGAGCCCGGTGCCCAGCTGCTTGGTTCTTCGCCTTCTGTGCTCTGGACAGAACTGAAGCCCAGCCATGGCTTGGAGCTTTGCCGCTCTTCAGCGTGAACACTGCACGCAGCCACGGTGTGCTGTGCAGGGATTTTCCTTCAGCTCGACGGACAAGCATTTTCTTGCTCTTTCAGCGAGTCCAAACTGGGCATGTAGCTCTCGCTCAGCGAAATGCGTCAGGCGAGAAACACTTGCTGGAGTAGCTTTTCGCTGGGCAAGACTTTCAACACAGCACCACAATTCGGGCAAGGAGCAGCAGAAAGGAAGACCATCTTTTGGTCCTGGCACCTTCTTCTGGGCGACACGCCTATCCGCCTCTTCGCTCCCTGCAAGGCTGTAAGCTTGGCGGTGGTGCTTGCAAGTGAGAAGGCAGGTGCAGAGAGCACCGCGATCTGCCGGCGCTGTGCAGGCTGGAAAGGAAAGAGGGCTACCACTAGGATGTGCTGCAAATACAGGTTTCCACGCGTCGAGGGTAAGCTCCGCGTAAGCTCGTTGACCTAAAACTGTTCTCTGTGCGAGACGTAGCTGAGAAGCTTTCCGTTCAGATTCAGGCTGCAAGGCAGACCGAATGTGCTGCTACCTAGCGCTGAGAGAGAAAGTGCAGAGGCCAGGCGTGTTTGGGCAGAGGCAGCAGCCTGGAGCATTTCTCTGCCGGCACCGTGCTCTCTGGGCGAGAAGTAGACACCGCTTCCACTCCGGCACAATGAAGGAGCAGAGCACGGAGCTGGTATGCGCATCGCCCAGGCTGCCTCTCGCTTGTGTGCGGATTCACGTTAGCACTTGAAAACAGAAAGTTCAAGCTGCGGCTACTTGTGCTACTACCTATTTCTCTTCCAGCTTTCCCTGGAAAGAATTGTGCCCAGCTTGATGCTTTTGAGATGCAGAGATGACAGTGGCAGATGCAGCGGAGACTGGAAATACAGAGTGCAGCGGAGAGTTTCTGGTGCTTTGACGTGAGGCAAGGGGAAAGTGCAGCCCAGCAGAGGCTTTGACTTCTGGAGCCTTTTTCTTTGGCAGCAGCTGCTGCAAGTGGGCAAGGGAGCTGCGAGAGTGAAGAAGGGGACGGTCCGTCTATGTGAGAAGGAAGCTGCCGAGGCGCAGTGTGTTGTGCTCAGTTTCAAGGCTGCCTGGAGGAGGGGGGGACTTGAAGAACGCCTTCTTTCTGGACGCCTCCTTCTGGCTGTGCTCCAGCTGCATGCACTCTGCAGCACTGAAGGTTTAGGAACCTGCTGCTGGCCAGCTTGTGTCCAGGAGTGCAAGGGCTGCGCCTTCCTTCCTGAAGCAGCCAGAGCATTCTCAGCTGCAGCTGCTTGTGAAGCAGCTCTTGGCTGGACATTTGAAATTGGCTCCCCTGAGTACATGAGCCCGCTGCCCAGCTGCTTGGTTCTTCGCCTTCTGTGCTCTGGACAGAACTGAAGCCCAGCCATGGCTTGGAGCTTTGCCGCTCTTCAGCGTGAGCACTGCACGCAGCCACGGTGTGCTGTGCAGGGATTTTCCTTCAGCTCGACGGACAAGCATTTTCTTGCTCTTTCAGCGAGTCCAAACTGGGCATGTAGCTCTCGCTCAGCGAAATGCGTCAGGCGAGAAACACTTGCTGGAGTAGCTTTTCGCTGGGCAAGACTTTCAACACAGCACCACAATTCGGGCAAGGAGCAGCAGAAAGGAAGACCATCTTTTGGTCCTGGCACCTTCTTCTGGGCGACACGCCTATCCGCCTCTTCGCTCCCTGCAAGGCTGTAAGCTTGGCGGTGGTGCTTGCAAGTGAGAAGGCAGGTGTAGAGAGCACCGCGATCTGCCGGCGCTGTGCAGGCTGGAAAGGAAAGAGGGCTACCACTAGGATGTGCTGCAAATACAGGTTTCCACGCGTCGAGGGTAAGCTCCGCGTAAGCTCGTTGACCTCAAACTGTTCTCTGTGCGAGACGTAGCTGAGAAGCTTTCCGTTCAGATTCAGGCTGCAAGGCAGACCGAATGTGCTGCTACCTAGCGCTGAGAGAGAAAGTGCAGAGGCCAGGCGTGTTTGGGCAGAGGCAGCAGCCTGGAGCATTTCTCTGCCGGCACCGTGCTCTCTGGGCGAGAAGTAGACACCGGTTCCACTCCGGCACAATGAAGGAGCAGAGCACGGAGCTGGTATGCGCATCGCCCAGGCTGCCTCTCGCTTGTGTGCGGATTCACGTTAGCACTTGAAAACAGAAAGTTCAAGCTGCGGCTACTTGTGCTGCTACCTATTTCTCTTCCAGCTTTCCCTGGAAAGAATTGTGCCCAGCTTGATGCTTTTGAGATGCAGAGATGACAGTGGCAGATGCAGCGGAGACTGGAAATACAGAGTGCAGCGGAGAGTTTCTGGTGCTTTGACGTGAGGCAAGGGGAAAGTGCAGCCCAGCAGAGGCTTTGACTTCTGGAGCCTTTTTCTTTGGCAGCAGCTGCTGCAAGTGGGCAAGGGAGCTGCGAGAGTGAAGAAGGGGACGGTCCGTCTATGTGAGAAGGAAGCTGCCGAGGCGCAGTGTGTTGTGCTCAGTTTCAAGGCTGCCTGGAGGAGGGGAGGACTTGAAGAACGCCTTCTTTCTGGACGCCTCCTTCTGGCTGTGCTCCAGCTGCATGCACTCTGCAGCACTGAAGGTTTAGGAACCTGCTGCTGGCCAGCTTGTGTCCAGGAGTGCAAGGGCTGCGCCTTCCTTCCTGAAGCAGCCAGAGCATTCTCAGCTGCAGCTGCTTGTGAAGCAGCTCTTGGCTGGACATTTGAAATTGGCTCCCCTGAGTACATGAGCCCGGTGCCCAGCTGCTTGGTTCTTCGCCTTCTGTGCTCTGGACAGAACTGAAGCCCAGCCATGGCTTGGAGCTTTGCCGCTCTTCAGCGTGAGCACTGCACGCAGCCACGGTGTGCTGTGCAGGGATTTTCCTTCAGCTCGACAGACAAGCATTTTCTTGCTCTTTCAGCGAGTCCAAACTGGGCATGTAGCTCTCGCTCAGCGAAATGCGTCAGGCGAGAAACACTTGCTGGAGTAGCTTTTCGCTGGGCAAGACTTTCAACACAGCACCACAATTCGGGCAAGGAGCAGCAGAAAGGAAGACCATCTTTTGGTCCTGGCACCTTCTTCTGGGCGACACGCCTATCCGCCTCTTCGCTCCCTGCAAGGCTGTAAGCTTGGCGGTGGTGCTTGCAAGTGAGAAGGCAGGTGCAGAGAGCACGGCGATCTGCCGGCGCTGTGCAGGCTGGAAAGGAAAGAGGGCTACCACTAGGATGTGCTGCAAATACAGGTTTCCACGCGTCGAGGGTAAGCTCCGCGTAAGCTCGTTGACCTCAAACTGTTCTCTGTGCGAGACGTAGCTGAGAAGCTTTCCGTTCAGATTCAGGCTGCAAGGCAGACCGAATGTGCTGCTACCTAGCGCTGAGAGAGAAAGTGCAGAGGCCAGGCGTGTTTGGGCAGAGGCAGCAGCCTGGAGCATTTCTCTGCCGGCACCGTGCTCTCTGGGCGAGAAGTAGACACCGGTTCCACTCCGGCACAATGAAGGAGCAGAGCACGGAGCTGGTATGCGCATCGCCCAGGCTGCCTCTCGCTTGTGTGCGGATTCACGTTAGCACTTGAAAACAGAAAGTTCAAGCTGCGGCTACTTGTGCTGCTACCTATTTCTCTTCCAGCTTTCCCTGGAAAGAATTGTGCCCATCTTGATGCTTTTGAGATGCAGAGATGACAGTGGCAGATGCAGCGGAGACTGGAAATACAGAGTGCAGCCGAGAGTTTCTGGTGCTTTGACGTGAGGCAAGGGGAAAGTGCAGCCCAGCAGAGGCTTTGACTTCTGGAGCCTTTTTCTTTGGCAGCAGCTGCTGCAAGTGGGCAAGGGAGCTGCGAGAGTGAAGAAGGGGACGGTCCGTCTATGTGAGAAGGAAGCTGCCGAGGCGCAGTGTGTTGTGCTCAGTTTCAAGGCTGCCTGGAGGAGGGGAGGACTTGAAGAACGCCTTCTTTCTGGACGCCTCCTTCTGGCTGTGCTCCAGCTGCATGCACTCTGCAGCACTGAAGGTTTAGGAACCTGCTGCTGGCCAGCTTGTGTCCAGGAGTGCAAGGGCTGCGCCTTCCTTCCTGAAGCAGCCAGAGCATTCTCAGCTGCAGCTGCTTGTGAAGCAGCTCTTGGCTGGACATTTGAAATTGGCTCCCCTGAGTACATGAGCCCGGTGCCCAGCTGCTTGGTTCTTCGCCTTCTGTGCTCTGGACAGAACTGAAGCCCAGCCATGGCTTGGAGCTTTGCCGCTCTTCAGCGTGAGCACTGCACGCAGCCACGGTGTGCTGTGCAGGGATTTTCCTTCAGCTCGACGGACAAGCATTTTCTTGCTCTTTCAGCGAGTCCAAACTGGGCATGTAGCTCTCGCTCAGCGAAATGCGTCAGGCGAGAAACACTTGCTGGAGTAGCTTTTCGCTGGGCAAGACTTTCAACACAGCACCACAATTCGGGCAAGGAGCAGCAGAAAGGAAGACCATCTTTTGGTCCTGGCACCTTCTTCTGGGCGACACGCCTATCCGCCTCTTCGCTCCCTGCAAGGCTGTAAGCTTGGCGGTGGTGCTTGCAAGTGAGAAGGCAGGTGCAGAGAGCACGGCGATCTGCCGGCGCTGTGCAGGCTGGAAAGGAAAGAGGGCTACCACTAGGATGTGCTGCAAATACAGGTTTCCACGCGACGAGGGTAAGCTCCGCGTAAGCTCGTTGACCTCAAACTGTTCTCTGTGCGAGACGTAGCTGAGAAGCTTTCCGTTCAGATTCAGGCTGCAAGGCAGACCGAATGTGCTGCTACCTAGCGCTGAGAGAGAAAGTGCAGAGGCCAGGCGTGTTTGGGCAGAGGCAGCAGCCTGGAGCATTTCTCTGCCGGCACCGTGCTCTCTGGGCGAGAAGTAGACACCGCTTCCACTCCGGCACAATGAAGGAGCAGAGCACGGAGCTGGTATGCGCATCGCCCAGGCTGCCTCTCGCTTGTGTGCGGATTCACGTTAGCACTTGAAAACAGAAAGTTCAAGCTGCGGCTACTTGTGCTGCTACCTATTTCTCTTCCAGCTTTCCCTGGAAAGAATTGTGCCCAGCTTGATGCTTTTGAGATGCAGAGATGACAGTGGCAGATGCAGCGGAGACTGGAAATACAGAGTGCAGCGGAGAGTTTCTGGTGCTTTGACGTGAGGCAAGGGGAAAGTGCAGCCCAGCAGAGGCTTTGACTTCTGGAGCCTTTTTCTTTGGCAGCAGCTGCTGCAAGTGGGCAAGGGAGCTGCGAGAGTGAAGAAGGGGACGGTCCGTCTATGTGAGAAGGAAGCTGCCGAGGCGCAGTGTGTTGTGCTCAGTTTCAAGGCTGCCTGGAGGAGGGGAGGACTTGAAGAACGCCTTCTTTCTGGACGCCTCCTTCTGGCTGTGCTCCAGCTGCATGCACTCTGCAGCACTGAAGGTTTAGGAACCTGCTGCTGGCCAGCTTGTGTCCAGGAGTGCAAGGGCTGCGCCTTCCTTCCTGAAGCAGCCAGAGCATTCTCAGCTGCAGCTGCTTGTGAAGCAGCTCTTGGCTGGACATTTGAAATTGGCTCCCCTGAGTACATGAGCCCGCTGCCCAGCTGCTTGGTTCTTCGCCTTCTGTGCTCTGGACAGAACTGAAGCCCAGCCATGGCTTGGAGCTTTGCCGCTCTTCAGCGTGAGCACTGCACGCAGCCACGGTGTGCTGTGCAGGGATTTTCCTTCAGCTCGACGGACAAGCATTTTCTTGCTCTTTCAGCGAGTCCAAACTGGGCATGTAGCTCTCGCTCAGCGAAATGCGTCAGGCGAGAAACACTTGCTGGAGTAGCTTTTCGCTGGGCAAGACTTTCAACACAGCACCACAATTCGGGCAAGGAGCAGCAGAAAGGAAGACCATCTTTTGGTCCTGGCACCTTCTTCTGGGCGACACGCCTATCCGCCTCTTCGCTCCCTGCAAGGCTGTAAGCTTGGCGGTGGTGCTTGCAAGTGAGAAGGCAGGTGCAGAGAGCACCGCGATCTGCCGGCGCTGTGCAGGCTGGAAAGGAAAGAGGGCTACCACTAGGATGTGCTGCAAATACAGGTTTCCACGCGACGAGGGTAAGCTCCGCGTAAGCTCGTTGACCTCAAACTGTTCTCTGTGCGAGACGTAGCTGAGAAGCTTTCCGTTCAGATTCAGGCTGCAAGGCAGACCGAATGTGCTGCTACCTAGCGCTGAGAGAGAAAGTGCAGAGGCCAGGCGTGTTTGGGCAGAGGCAGCAGCCTGGAGCATTTCTCTGCCGGCACCGTGCTCTCTGGGCGAGAAGTAGACACCGCTTCCACTCCGGCACAATGAAGGAGCAGAGCACGGAGCTGGTATGCGCATCGCCCAGGCTGCCTCTCGCTTGTGTGCGGATTCACGTTAGCACTTGAAAACAGAAAGTTCAAGCTGCGGCTACTTGTGCTGCTACCTATTTCTCTTCCAGCTTTCCCTGGAAAGAATTGTGCCCATCTTGATGCTTTTGAGATGCAGAGATGACAGTGGCAGATGCAGCGGAGACTGGAAATACAGAGTGCAGCGGAGAGTTTCTGGTGCTTTGACGTGAGGCAAGGGGAAAGTGCAGCCCAGCAGAGGCTTTGACTTCTGGAGCCTTTTTCTTTGGCAGCAGCTGCTGCAAGTGGGCAAGGGAGCTGCGAGAGTGAAGAAGGGGACGGTCCGTCTATGTGAGAAGGAAGCTGCCGAGGCGCAGTGTGTTGTGCTCAGTTTCAAGGCTGCCTGGAGGAGGGGGGGACTTGAAGAACGCCTTCTTTCTGGACGCCTCCTTCTGGCTGTGCTCCAGCTGCATGCACTCTGCAGCACTGAAGGTTTAGGAACCTGCTGCTGGCCAGCTTGTGTCCAGGAGTGCAAGGGCTGCGCCTTCCTTCCTGAAGCAGCCAGAGCATTCTCAGCTGCAGCTGCTTGTGAAGCAGCTCTTGGCTGGACATTTGAAATTGGCTCCCCTGAGTACATGAGCCCGGTGCCCAGCTGCTTGGTTCTTCGCCTTCTGTGCTCTGGACAGAACTGAAGCCCAGCCATGGCTTGGAGCTTTGCCGCTCTTCAGCGTGAGCACTGCACGCAGCCACGGTGTGCTGTGCAGGGATTTTCCTTCAGCTCGACGGACAAGCATTTTCTTGCTCTTTCAGCGAGTCCAAACTGGGCATGTAGCTCTCGCTCAGCGAAATGCGTCAGGCGAGAAACACTTGCTGGAGTAGCTTTTCGCTGGGCAAGACTTTCAACACAGCACCACAATTCGGGCAAGGAGCAGCAGAAAGGAAGACCATCTTTTGGTCCTGGCACCTTCTTCTGGGCGACACGCCTATCCGCCTCTTCGCTCCCTGCAAGGCTGTAAGCTTGGCGGTGGTGCTTGCAAGTGAGAAGGCAGGTGTAGAGAGCACCGCGATCTGCCGGCGCTGTGCAGGCTGGAAAGGAAAGAGGGCTACCACTAGGATGTGCTGCAAATACAGGTTTCCACGCGTCGAGGGTAAGCTCCGCGTAAGCTCGTTGACCTAAAACTGTTCTCTGTGCGAGACTTAGCTGAGAAGCTTTCCGTTCAGATTCAGGCTGCAAGGCAGACCGAATGTGCTGCTACCTAGCGCTGAGAGAGAAAGTGCAGAGGCCAGGCGTGTTTGGGCAGAGGCAGCAGCCTGGAGCATTTCTCTGCCGGCACCGTGCTCTCTGGGCGAGAAGTAGACACCGGTTCCACTCCGGCACAATGAAGGAGCAGAGCACGGAGCTGGTATGCGCATCGCCCAGGCTGCCTCTCGCTTGTGTGCGGATTCACGTTAGCACTTGAAAACAGAAAGTTCAAGCTGCGGCTACTTGTGCTGCTACCTATTTCTCTTCCAGCTTTCCCTGGAAAGAATTGTGCCCAGCTTGATGCTTTTGAGATGCAGAGATGACAGTGGCAGATGCAGCGGAGACTGGAAATACAGAGTGCAGCGGAGAGTTTCTGGTGCTTTGACGTGAGGCAAGGGGAAAGTGCAGCCCAGCAGAGGCTTTGACTTCTGGAGCCTTTTTCTTTGGCAGCAGCTGCTGCAAGTGGGCAAGGGAGCTGCGAGAGTGAAGAAGGGGACGGTCCGTCTATGTGAGAAGGAAGCTGCCGAGGCGCAGTGTGTTGTGCTCAGTTTCAAGGCTGCCTGGAGGAGGGGGGGACTTGAAGAACGCCTTCTTTCTGGACGCCTCCTTCTGGCTGTGCTCCAGCTGCATGCACTCTGCAGCACTGAAGGTTTAGGAACCTGCTGCTGGCCAGCTTGTGTCCAGGAGTGCAAGGGCTGCGCCTTCCTTCCTGAAGCAGCCAGAGCATTCTCAGCTGCAGCTGCTTGTGAAGCAGCTCTTGGCTGGACATTTGAAATTGGCTCCCCTGAGTACATGAGCCCGGTGCCCAGCTGCTTGGTTCTTCGCCTTCTGTGCTCTGGACAGAACTGAAGCCCAGCCATGGCTTGGAGCTTTGCCGCTCTTCAGCGTGAGCACTGCACGCAGCCACGGTGTGCTGTGCAGGGATTTTCCTTCAGCTCGACGGACAAGCATTTTCTTGCTCTTTCAGCGAGTCCAAACTGGGCATGTAGCTCTCGCTCAGCGAAATGCGTCAGGCGAGAAACACTTGCTGGAGTAGCTTTTCGCTGGGCAAGACTTTCAACACAGCACCACAATTCGGGCAAGGAGCAGCAGAAAGGAAGACCATCTTTTGGTCCTGGCACCTTCTTCTGGGCGACACGCCTATCCGCCTCTTCGCTCCCTGCAAGGCTGTAAGCTTGGCGGTGGTGCTTGCAAGTGAGAAGGCAGGTGCAGAGAGCACCGCGATCTGCCGGCGCTGTGCAGGCTGGAAAGGAAAGAGGGCTACCACTAGGATGTGCTGCAAATACAGGTTTCCACGCGACGAGGGTAAGCTCCGCGTAAGCTCGTTGACCTAAAACTGTTCTCTGTGCGAGACTTAGCTGAGAAGCTTTCGGTTCAGATTCAGGCTGCAAGGCAGACCGAATGTGCTGCTACCTAGCGCTGAGAGAGAAAGTGCAGAGGCCAGGCGTGTTTGGGCAGAGGCAGCAGCCTGGAGCATTTCTCTGCCGGCACCGTGCTCTCTGGGCGAGAAGTAGACACCGGTTCCACTCCGGCACAATGAAGGAGCAGAGCACGGAGCTGGTATGCGCATCGCCCAGGCTGCCTCTCGCTTGTGTGCGGATTCACGTTAGCACTTGAAAACAGAAAGTTCAAGCTGCGGCTACTTGTGCTGCTACCTATTTCTCTTCCAGCTTTCCCTGGAAAGAATTGTGCCCAGCTTGATGCTTTTGAGATGCAGAGATGACAGTGGCAGATGCAGCGGAGACTGGAAATACAGAGTGCAGCGGAGAGTTTCTGGTGCTTTGACGTGAGGCAAGGGGAAAGTGCAGCCCAGCAGAGGCTTTGACTTCTGGAGCCTTTTTCTTTGGCAGCAGCTGCTGCAAGTGGGCAAGGGAGCTGCGAGAGTGAAGAAGGGGACGGTCCGTCTATGTGAGAAGGAAGCTGCCGAGGCGCAGTGTGTTGTGCTCAGTTTCAAGGCTGCCTGGAGGAGGGGGGGACTTGAAGAACGCCTTCTTTCTGGACGCCTCCTTCTGGCTGTGCTCCAGCTGCATGCACTCTGCAGCACTGAACGTTTAGGAACCTGCTGCTGGCCAGCTTGTGTCCAGGAGTGCAAGGGCTGCGCCTTCCTTCCTGAAGCAGCCAGAGCATTCTCAGCTGCAGCTGCTTGTGAAGCAGCTCTTGGCTGGACATTTGAAATTGGCTCCCCTGAGTACATGAGCCCGGTGCCCAGCTGCTTGGTTCTTCGCCTTCTGTGCTCTGGACAGAACTGAAGCCCAGCCATGGCTTGGAGCTTTGCCGCTCTTCAGCGTGAGCACTGCACGCAGCCACGGTGTGCTGTGCAGGGATTTTCCTTCAGCTCGACGGACAAGCATTTTCTTGCTCTTTCAGCGAGTCCAAACTGGGCATGTAGCTCTCGCTCAGCGAAATGCGTCAGGCGAGAAACACTTGCTGGAGTAGCTTTTCGCTGGGCAAGACTTTCAACACAGCACCACAATTCGGGCAAGGAGCAGCAGAAAGGAAGACCATCTTTTGGTCCTGGCACCTTCTTCTGGGCGACACGCCTATCCGCCTCTTCGCTCCCTGCAAGGCTGTAAGCTTGGCGGTGGTGCTTGCAAGTGAGAAGGCAGGTGCAGAGAGCACCGCGATCTGCCGGCGCTGTGCAGGCTGGAAAGGAAAGAGGGCTACCACTAGGATGTGCTGCAAATACAGGTTTCCACGCGACGAGGGTAAGCTCCGCGTAAGCTCGTTGACCTAAAACTGTTCTCTGTGCGAGACTTAGCTGAGAAGCTTTCGGTTCAGATTCAGGCTGCAAGGCAGACCGAATGTGCTGCTACCTAGCGCTGAGAGAGAAAGTGCAGAGGCCAGGCGTGTTTGGGCAGAGGCAGCAGCCTGGAGCATTTCTCTGCCGGCACCGTGCTCTCTGGGCGAGAAGTAGACACCGGTTCCACTCCGGCACAATGAAGGAGCAGAGCACGGAGCTGGTATGCGCATCGCCCAGGCTGCCTCTCGCTTGTGTGCGGATTCACGTTAGCACTTGAAAACAGAAAGTTCAAGCTGCGGCTACTTGTGCTGCTACCTATTTCTCTTCCAGCTTTCCCTGGAAAGAATTGTGCCCAGCTTGATGCTTTTGAGATGCAGAGATGACAGTGGCAGATGCAGCGGAGACTGGAAATACAGAGTGCAGCCGAGAGTTTCTGGTGCTTTGACGTGAGGCAAGGGGAAAGTGCAGCCCAGCAGAGGCTTTGACTTCTGGAGCCTTTTTCTTTGGCAGCAGCTGCTGCAAGTGGGCAAGGGAGCTGCGAGAGTGAAGAAGGGGACGGTCCGTCTATGTGAGAAGGAAGCTGCCGAGGCGCAGTGTGTTGTGCTCAGTTTCAAGGCTGCCTGGAGGAGGGGGGGACTTGAAGAACGCCTTCTTTCTGGACGCCTCCTTCTGGCTGTGCTCCAGCTGCATGCACTCTGCAGCACTGAACGTTTAGGAACCTGCTGCTGGCCAGCTTGTGTCCAGGAGTGCAAGGGCTGCGCCTTCCTTCCTGAAGCAGCCAGAGCATTCTCAGCTGCAGCTGCTTGTGAAGCAGCTCTTGGCTGGACATTTGAAATTGGCTCCCCTGAGTACATGAGCCCGCTGCCCAGCTGCTTGGTTCTTCGCCTTCTGTGCTCTGGACAGAACTGAAGCCCAGCCATGGCTTGGAGCTTTGCCGCTCTTCAGCGTGAGCACTGCACGCAGCCACGGTGTGCTGTGCAGGGATTTTCCTTCAGCTCGACGGACAAGCATTTTCTTGCTCTTTCAGCGAGTCCAAACTGGGCATGTAGCTCTCGCTCAGCGAAATGCGTCAGGCGAGAAACACTTGCTGGAGTAGCTTTTCGCTGGGCAAGACTTTCAACACAGCACCACAATTCGGGCAAGGAGCAGCAGAAAGGAAGACCATCTTTTGGTCCTGGCACCTTCTTCTGGGCGACACGCCTATCCGCCTCTTCGCTCCCTGCAAGGCTGTAAGCTTGGCGGTGGTGCTTGCAAGTGAGAAGGCAGGTGCAGAGAGCACCGCGATCTGCCGGCGCTGTGCAGGCTGGAAAGGAAAGAGGGCTACCACTAGGATGTGCTGCAAATACAGGTTTCCACGCGTCGAGGGTAAGCTCCGCGTAAGCTCGTTGACCTAAAACTGTTCTCTGTGCGAGACGTAGCTGAGAAGCTTTCCGTTCAGATTCAGGCTGCAAGGCAGACCGAATGTGCTGCTACCTAGCGCTGAGAGAGAAAGTGCAGAGGCCAGGCGTGTTTGGGCAGAGGCAGCAGCCTGGAGCATTTCTCTGCCGGCACCGTGCTCTCTGGGCGAGAAGTAGACACCGGTTCCACTCCGGCACAATGAAGGAGCAGAGCACGGAGCTGGTATGCGCATCGCCCAGGCTGCCTCTCGCTTGTGTGCGGATTCACGTTAGCACTTGAAAACAGAAAGTTCAAGCTGCGGCTACTTGTGCTGCTACCTATTTCTCTTCCAGCTTTCCCTGGAAAGAATTGTGCCCATCTTGATGCTTTTGAGATGCAGAGATGACAGTGGCAGATGCAGCGGAGACTGGAAATACAGAGTGCAGCGGAGAGTTTCTGGTGCTTTGACGTGAGGCAAGGGGAAAGTGCAGCCCAGCAGAGGCTTTGACTTCTGGAGCCTTTTTCTTTGGCAGCAGCTGCTGCAAGTGGGCAAGGGAGCTGCGAGAGTGAAGAAGGGGACGGTCCGTCTATGTGAGAAGGAAGCTGCCGAGGCGCAGTGTGTTGTGCTCAGTTTCAAGGCTGCCTGGAGGAGGGGGGGACTTGAAGAACGCCTTCTTTCTGGACGCCTCCTTCTGGCTGTGCTCCAGCTGCATGCACTCTGCAGCACTGAAGGTTTAGGAACCTGCTGCTGGCCAGCTTGTGTCCAGGAGTGCAAGGGCTGCGCCTTCCTTCCTGAAGCAGCCAGAGCATTCTCAGCTGCAGCTGCTTGTGAAGCAGCTCTTGGCTGGACATTTGAAATTGGCTCCCCTGAGTACATGAGCCCGCTGCCCAGCTGCTTGGTTCTTCGCCTTCTGTGCTCTGGACAGAACTGAAGCCCAGCCATGGCTTGGAGCTTTGCCGCTCTTCAGCGTGAGCACTGCACGCAGCCACGGTGTGCTGTGCAGGGATTTTCCTTCAGCTCGACGGACAAGCATTTTCTTGCTCTTTCAGCGAGTCCAAACTGGGCATGTAGCTCTCGCTCAGCGAAATGCGTCAGGCGAGAAACACTTGCTGGAGTAGCTTTTCGCTGGGCAAGACTTTCAACACAGCACCACAATTCGGGCAAGGAGCAGCAGAAAGGAAGACCATCTTTTGGTCCTGGCACCTTCTTCTGGGCGACACGCCTATCCGCCTCTTCGCTCCCTGCAAGGCTGTAAGCTTGGCGGTGGTGCTTGCAAGTGAGAAGGCAGGTGTAGAGAGCACGGCGATCTGCCGGCGCTGTGCAGGCTGGAAAGGAAAGAGGGCTACCACTAGGATGTGCTGCAAATACAGGTTTCCACGCGTCGAGGGTAAGCTCCGCGTAAGCTCGTTGACCTCAAACTGTTCTCTGTGCGAGACGTAGCTGAGAAGCTTTCCGTTCAGATTCAGGCTACAAGGCAGACCGAATGTGCTGCTACCTAGCGCTGAGAGAGAAAGTGCAGAGGCCAGGCGTGTTTGGGCAGAGGCAGCAGCCTGGAGCATTTCTCTGCCGGCACCGTGCTCTCTGGGCGAGAAGTAGACACCGGTTCCACTCCGGCACAATGAAGGAGCAGAGCACGGAGCTGGTATGCGCATCGCCCAGGCTGCCTCTCGCTTGTGTGCGGATTCACGTTAGCACTTGAAAACAGAAAGTTCAAGCTGCGGCTACTTGTGCTGCTACCTATTTCTCTTCCAGCTTTCCCTGGAAAGAATTGTGCCCAGCTTGATGCTTTTGAGATGCAGAGATGACAGTGGCAGATGCAGCGGAGACTGGAAATACAGAGTGCAGCGGAGAGTTTCTGGTGCTTTGACGTGAGGCAAGGGGAAAGTGCAGCCCAGCAGAGGCTTTGACTTCTGGAGCCTTTTTCTTTGGCAGCAGCTGCTGCAAGTGGGCAAGGGAGCTGCGAGAGTGAAGAAGGGGACGGTCCGTCTATGTGAGAAGGAAGCTGCCGAGGCGCAGTGTGTTGTGCTCAGTTTCAAGGCTGCCTGGAGGAGGGGGGGACTTGAAGAACGCCTTCTTTCTGGACGCCTCCTTCTGGCTGTGCTCCAGCTGCATGCACTCCGCAGCACTGAACGTTTAGGAACCTGCTGCTGGCCAGCTTGTGTCCAGGAGTGCAAGGGCTGCGCCTTCCTTCCTGAAGCAGCCAGAGCATTCTCAGCTGCAGCTGCTTGTGAAGCAGCTCTTGGCTGGACATTTGAAATTGGCTCCCCTGAGTACATGAGCCCGCTGCCCAGCTGCTTGGTTCTTCGCCTTCTGTGCTCTGGACAGAACTGAAGCCCAGCCATGGCTTGGAGCTTTGCCGCTCTTCAGCGTGAGCACTGCACGCAGCCACGGTGTGCTGTGCAGGGATTTTCCTTCAGCTCGACGGACAAGCATTTTCTTGCTCTTTCAGCGAGTCCAAACTGGGCATGTAGCTCTCGCTCAGCGAAATGCGTCAGGCGAGAAACACTTGCTGGAGTAGCTTTTCGCTGGGCAAGACTTTCAACACAGCACCACAATTCGGGCAAGGAGCAGCAGAAAGGAAGACCATCTTTTGGTCCTGGCACCTTCTTCTGGGCGACACGCCTATCCGCCTCTTCGCTCCCTGCAAGGCTGTAAGCTTGGCGGTGGTGCTTGCAAGTGAGAAGGCAGGTGCAGAGAGCACCGCGATCTGCCGGCGCTGTGCAGGCTGGAAAGGAAAGAGGGCTACCACTAGGATGTGCTGCAAATACAGGTTTCCACGCGACGAGGGTAAGCTCCGCGTAAGCTCGTTGACCTAAAACTGTTCTCTGTGCGAGACTTAGCTGAGAAGCTTTCCGTTCAGATTCAGGCTGCAAGGCAGACCGAATGTGCTGCTACCTAGCGCTGAGAGAGAAAGTGCAGAGGCCAGGCGTGTTTGGGCAGAGGCAGCAGCCTGGAGCATTTCTCTGCCGGCACCGTGCTCTCTGGGCGAGAAGTAGACACCGGTTCCACTCCGGCACAATGAAGGAGCAGAGCACGGAGCTGGTATGCGCATCGCCCAGGCTGCCTCTCGCTTGTGTGCGGATTCACGTTAGCACTTGAAAACAGAAAGTTCAAGCTGCGGCTACTTGTGCTGCTACCTATTTCTCTTCCAGCTTTCCCTGGAAAGAATTGTGCCCAGCTTGATGCTTTTGAGATGCAGAGATGACAGTGGCAGATGCAGCGGAGACTGGAAATACAGAGTGCAGCGGAGAGTTTCTGGTGCTTTGACGTGAGGCAAGGGGAAAGTGCAGCCCAGCAGAGGCTTTGACTTCTGGAGCCTTTTTCTTTGGCAGCAGCTGCTGCAAGTGGGCAAGGGAGCTGCGAGAGTGAAGAAGGGGACGGTCCGTCTATGTGAGAAGGAAGCTGCCGAGGCGCAGTGTGTTGTGCTCAGTTTCAAGGCTGCCTGGAGGAGGGGGGGACTTGAAGAACGCCTTCTTTCTGGACGCCTCCTTCTGGCTGTGCTCCAGCTGCATGCACTCTGCAGCACTGAAGGTTTAGGAACCTGCTGCTGGCCAGCTTGTGTCCAGGAGTGCAAGGGCTGCGCCTTCCTTCCTGAAGCAGCCAGAGCATTCTCAGCTGCAGCTGCTTGTGAAGCAGCTCTTGGCTGGACATTTGAAATTGGCTCCCCTGAGTACATGAGCCCGGTGCCCAGCTGCTTGGTTCTTCGCCTTCTGTGCTCTGGACAGAACTGAAGCCCAGCCATGGCTTGGAGCTTTGCCGCTCTTCAGCGTGAGCACTGCACGCAGCCACGGTGTGCTGTGCAGGGATTTTCCTTCAGCTCGACGGACAAGCATTTTCTTGCTCTTTCAGCGAGTCCAAACTGGGCATGTAGCTCTCGCTCAGCGAAATGCGTCAGGCGAGAAACACTTGCTGGAGTAGCTTTTCGCTGGGCAAGACTTTCAACACAGCACCACAATTCGGGCAAGGAGCAGCAGAAAGGAAGACCATCTTTTGGTCCTGGCACCTTCTTCTGGGCGACACGCCTATCCGCCTCTTCGCTCCCTGCAAGGCTGTAAGCTTGGCGGTGGTGCTTGCAAGTGAGAAGGCAGGTGCAGAGAGCACCGCGATCTGCCGGCGCTGTGCAGGCTGGAAAGGAAAGAGGGCTACCACTAGGATGTGCTGCAAATACAGGTTTCCACGCGACGAGGGTAAGCTCCGCGTAAGCTCGTTGACCTCAAACTGTTCTCTGTGCGAGACGTAGCTGAGAAGCTTTCCGTTCAGATTCAGGCTGCAAGGCAGACCGAATGTGCTGCTACCTAGCGCTGAGAGAGAAAGTGCAGAGGCCAGGCGTGTTTGGGCAGAGGCAGCAGCCTGGAGCATTTCTCTGCCGGCACCGTGCTCTCTGGGCGAGAAGTAGACACCGGTTCCACTCCGGCACAATGAAGGAGCAGAGCACGGAGCTGGTATGCGCATCGCCCAGGCTGCCTCTCGCTTGTGTGCGGATTCACGTTAGCACTTGAAAACAGAAAGTTCAAGCTGCGGCTACTTGTGCTGCTACCTATTTCTCTTCCAGCTTTCCCTGGAAAGAATTGTGCCCAGCTTGATGCTTTTGAGATGCAGAGATGACAGTGGCAGATGCAGCGGAGACTGGAAATACAGAGTGCAGCGGAGAGTTTCTGGTGCTTTGACGTGAGGCAAGGGGAAAGTGCAGCCCAGCAGAGGCTTTGACTTCTGGAGCCTTTTTCTTTGGCAGCAGCTGCTGCAAGTGGGCAAGGGAGCTGCGAGAGTGAAGAAGGGGACGGTCCGTCTATGTGAGAAGGAAGCTGCCGAGGCGCAGTGTGTTGTGCTCAGTTTCAAGGCTGCCTGGAGGAGGGGGGGACTTGAAGAACGCCTTCTTTCTGGACGCCTCCTTCTGGCTGTGCTCCAGCTGCATGCACTCTGCAGCACTGAAGGTTTAGGAACCTGCTGCTGGCCAGCTTGTGTCCAGGAGTGCAAGGGCTGCGCCTTCCTTCCTGAAGCAGCCAGAGCATTCTCAGCTGCAGCTGCTTGTGAAGCAGCTCTTGGCTGGACATTTGAAATTGGCTCCCCTGAGTACATGAGCCCGGTGCCCAGCTGCTTGGTTCTTCGCCTTCTGTGCTCTGGACAGAACTGAAGCCCAGCCATGGCTTGGAGCTTTGCCGCTCTTCAGCGTGAGCACTGCACGCAGCCACGGTGTGCTGTGCAGGGATTTTCCTTCAGCTCGACGGACAAGCATTTTCTTGCTCTTTCAGCGAGTCCAAACTGGGCATGTAGCTCTCGCTCAGCGAAATGCGTCAGGCGAGAAACACTTGCTGGAGTAGCTTTTCGCTGGGCAAGACTTTCAACACAGCACCACAATTCGGGCAAGGAGCAGCAGAAAGGAAGACCATCTTTTGGTCCTGGCACCTTCTTCTGGGCGACACGCCTATCCGCCTCTTCGCTCCCTGCAAGGCTGTAAGCTTGGCGGTGGTGCTTGCAAGTGAGAAGGCAGGTGCAGAGAGCACGGCGATCTGCCGGCGCTGTGCAGGCTGGAAAGGAAAGAGGGCTACCACTAGGATGTGCTGCAAATACAGGTTTCCACGCGTCGAGGGTAAGCTCCGCGTAAGCTCGTTGACCTAAAACTGTTCTCTGTGCGAGACGTAGCTGAGAAGCTTTCCGTTCAGATTCAGGCTGCAAGGCAGACCGAATGTGCTGCTACCTAGCGCTGAGAGAGAAAGTGCAGAGGCCAGGCGTGTTTGGGCAGAGGCAGCAGCCTGGAGCATTTCTCTGCCGGCACCGTGCTCTCTGGGCGAGAAGTAGACACCGGTTCCACTCCGGCACAATGAAGGAGCAGAGCACGGAGCTGGTATGCGCATCGCCCAGGCTGCCTCTCGCTTGTGTGCGGATTCACGTTAGCACTTGAAAACAGAAAGTTCAAGCTGCGGCTACTTGTGCTGCTACCTATTTCTCTTCCAGCTTTCCCTGGAAAGAATTGTGCCCATCTTGATGCTTTTGAGATGCAGAGATGACAGTGGCAGATGCAGCGGAGACTGGAAATACAGAGTGCAGCCGAGAGTTTCTGGTGCTTTGACGTGAGGCAAGGGGAAAGTGCAGCCCAGCAGAGGCTTTGACTTCTGGAGCCTTTTTCTTTGGCAGCAGCTGCTGCAAGTGGGCAAGGGAGCTGCGAGAGTGAAGAAGGGGACGGTCCGTCTATGTGAGAAGGAAGCTGCCGAGGCGCAGTGTGTTGTGCTCAGTTTCAAGGCTGCCTGGAGGAGGGGAGGACTTGAAGAACGCCTTCTTTCTGGACGCCTCCTTCTGGCTGTGCTCCAGCTGCATGCACTCTGCAGCACTGAAGGTTTAGGAACCTGCTGCTGGCCAGCTTGTGTCCAGGAGTGCAAGGGCTGCGCCTTCCTTCCTGAAGCAGCCAGAGCATTCTCAGCTGCAGCTGCTTGTGAAGCAGCTCTTGGCTGGACATTTGAAATTGGCTCCCCTGAGTACATGAGCCCGGTGCCCAGCTGCTTGGTTCTTCGCCTTCTGTGCTCTGGACAGAACTGAAGCCCAGCCATGGCTTGGAGCTTTGCCGCTCTTCAGCGTGAGCACTGCACGCAGCCACGGTGTGCTGTGCAGGGATTTTCCTTCAGCTCGACAGACAAGCATTTTCTTGCTCTTTCAGCGAGTCCAAACTGGGCATGTAGCTCTCGCTCAGCGAAATGCGTCAGGCGAGAAACACTTGCTGGAGTAGCTTTTCGCTGGGCAAGACTTTCAACACAGCACCACAATTCGGGCAAGGAGCAGCAGAAAGGAAGACCATCTTTTGGTCCTGGCACCTTCTTCTGGGCGACACGCCTATCCGCCTCTTCGCTCCCTGCAAGGCTGTAAGCTTGGCGGTGGTGCTTGCAAGTGAGAAGGCAGGTGCAGAGAGCACGGCGATCTGCCGGCGCTGTGCAGGCTGGAAAGGAAAGAGGGCTACCACTAGGATGTGCTGCAAATACAGGTTTCCACGCGTCGAGGGTAAGCTCCGCGTAAGCTCGTTGACCTAAAACTGTTCTCTGTGCGAGACGTAGCTGAGAAGCTTTCGGTTCAGATTCAGGCTGCAAGGCAGACCGAATGTGCTGCTACCTAGCGCTGAGAGAGAAAGTGCAGAGGCCAGGCGTGTTTGGGCAGAGGCAGCAGCCTGGAGCATTTCTCTGCCGGCACCGTGCTCTCTGGGCGAGAAGTAGACACCGGTTCCACTCCGGCACAATGAAGGAGCAGAGCACGGAGCTGGTATGCGCATCGCCCAGGCTGCCTCTCGCTTGTGTGCGGATTCACGTTAGCACTTGAAAACAGAAAGTTCAAGCTGCGGCTACTTGTGCTGCTACCTATTTCTCTTCCAGCTTTCCCTGGAAAGAATTGTGCCCATCTTGATGCTTTTGAGATGCAGAGATGACAGTGGCAGATGCAGCGGAGACTGGAAATACAGAGTGCAGCCGAGAGTTTCTGGTGCTTTGACGTGAGGCAAGGGGAAAGTGCAGCCCAGCAGAGGCTTTGACTTCTGGAGCCTTTTTCTTTGGCAGCAGCTGCTGCAAGTGGGCAAGGGAGCTGCGAGAGTGAAGAAGGGGACGGTCCGTCTATGTGAGAAGGAAGCTGCCGAGGCGCAGTGTGTTGTGCTCAGTTTCAAGGCTGCCTGGAGGAGGGGAGGACTTGAAGAACGCCTTCTTTCTGGACGCCTCCTTCTGGCTGTGCTCCAGCTGCATGCACTCTGCAGCACTGAACGTTTAGGAACCTGCTGCTGGCCAGCTTGTGTCCAGGAGTGCAAGGGCTGCGCCTTCCTTCCTGAAGCAGCCAGAGCATTCTCAGCTGCAGCTGCTTGTGAAGCAGCTCTTGGCTGGACATTTGAAATTGGCTCCCCTGAGTACATGAGCCCGCTGCCCAGCTGCTTGGTTCTTCGCCTTCTGTGCTCTGGACAGAACTGAAGCCCAGCCATGGCTTGGAGCTTTGCCGCTCTTCAGCGTGAGCACTGCACGCAGCCACGGTGTGCTGTGCAGGGATTTTCCTTCAGCTCGACGGACAAGCATTTTCTTGCTCTTTCAGCGAGTCCAAACTGGGCATGTAGCTCTCGCTCAGCGAAATGCGTCAGGCGAGAAACACTTGCTGGAGTAGCTTTTCGCTGGGCAAGACTTTCAACACAGCACCACAATTCGGGCAAGGAGCAGCAGAAAGGAAGACCATCTTTTGGTCCTGGCACCTTCTTCTGGGCGACACGCCTATCCGCCTCTTCGCTCCCTGCAAGGCTGTAAGCTTGGCGGTGGTGCTTGCAAGTGAGAAGGCAGGTGTAGAGAGCACGGCGATCTGCCGGCGCTGTGCAGGCTGGAAAGGAAAGAGGGCTACCACTAGGATGTGCTGCAAATACAGGTTTCCACGCGTCGAGGGTAAGCTCCGCGTAAGCTCGTTGACCTCAAACTGTTCTCTGTGCGAGACGTAGCTGAGAAGCTTTCCGTTCAGATTCAGGCTACAAGGCAGACCGAATGTGCTGCTACCTAGCGCTGAGAGAGAAAGTGCAGAGGCCAGGCGTGTTTGGGCAGAGGCAGCAGCCTGGAGCATTTCTCTGCCGGCACCGTGCTCTCTGGGCGAGAAGTAGACACCGGTTCCACTCCGGCACAATGAAGGAGCAGAGCACGGAGCTGGTATGCGCATCGCCCAGGCTGCCTCTCGCTTGTGTGCGGATTCACGTTAGCACTTGAAAACAGAAAGTTCAAGCTGCGGCTACTTGTGCTGCTACCTATTTCTCTTCCAGCTTTCCCTGGAAAGAATTGTGCCCAGCTTGATGCTTTTGAGATGCAGAGATGACAGTGGCAGATGCAGCGGAGACTGGAAATACAGAGTGCAGCGGAGAGTTTCTGGTGCTTTGACGTGAGGCAAGGGGAAAGTGCAGCCCAGCAGAGGCTTTGACTTCTGGAGCCTTTTTCTTTGGCAGCAGCTGCTGCAAGTGGGCAAGGGAGCTGCGAGAGTGAAGAAGGGGACGGTCCGTCTATGTGAGAAGGAAGCTGCCGAGGCGCAGTGTGTTGTGCTCAGTTTCAAGGCTGCCTGGAGGAGGGGGGGACTTGAAGAACGCCTTCTTTCTGGACGCCTCCTTCTGGCTGTGCTCCAGCTGCATGCACTCTGCAGCACTGAAGGTTTAGGAACCTGCTGCTGGCCAGCTTGTGTCCAGGAGTGCAAGGGCTGCGCCTTCCTTCCTGAAGCAGCCAGAGCATTCTCAGCTGCAGCTGCTTGTGAAGCAGCTCTTGGCTGGACATTTGAAATTGGCTCCCCTGAGTACATGAGCCCGGTGCCCAGCTGCTTGGTTCTTCGCCTTCTGTGCTCTGGACAGAACTGAAGCCCAGCCATGGCTTGGAGCTTTGCCGCTCTTCAGCGTGAGCACTGCACGCAGCCACGGTGTGCTGTGCAGGGATTTTCCTTCAGCTCGACGGACAAGCATTTTCTTGCTCTTTCAGCGAGTCCAAACTGGGCATGTAGCTCTCGCTCAGCGAAATGCGTCAGGCGAGAAACACTTGCTGGAGTAGCTTTTCGCTGGGCAAGACTTTCAACACAGCACCACAATTCGGGCAAGGAGCAGCAGAAAGGAAGACCATCTTTTGGTCCTGGCACCTTCTTCTGGGCGACACGCCTATCCGCCTCTTCGCTCCCTGCAAGGCTGTAAGCTTGGCGGTGGTGCTTGCAAGTGAGAAGGCAGGTGCAGAGAGCACCGCGATCTGCCGGCGCTGTGCAGGCTGGAAAGGAAAGAGGGCTACCACTAGGATGTGCTGCAAATACAGGTTTCCACGCGACGAGGGTAAGCTCCGCGTAAGCTCGTTGACCTAAAACTGTTCTCTGTGCGAGACTTAGCTGAGAAGCTTTCGGTTCAGATTCAGGCTGCAAGGCAGACCGAATGTGCTGCTACCTAGCGCTGAGAGAGAAAGTGCAGAGGCCAGGCGTGTTTGGGCAGAGGCAGCAGCCTGGAGCATTTCTCTGCCGGCACCGTGCTCTCTGGGCGAGAAGTAGACACCGGTTCCACTCCGGCACAATGAAGGAGCAGAGCACGGAGCTGGTATGCGCATCGCCCAGGCTGCCTCTCGCTTGTGTGCGGATTCACGTTAGCACTTGAAAACAGAAAGTTCAAGCTGCGGCTACTTGTGCTGCTACCTATTTCTCTTCCAGCTTTCCCTGGAAAGAATTGTGCCCAGCTTGATGCTTTTGAGATGCAGAGATGACAGTGGCAGATGCAGCGGAGACTGGAAATACAGAGTGCAGCGGAGAGTTTCTGGTGCTTTGACGTGAGGCAAGGGGAAAGTGCAGCCCAGCAGAGGCTTTGACTTCTGGAGCCTTTTTCTTTGGCAGCAGCTGCTGCAAGTGGGCAAGGGAGCTGCGAGAGTGAAGAAGGGGACGGTCCGTCTATGTGAGAAGGAAGCTGCCGAGGCGCAGTGTGTTGTGCTCAGTTTCAAGGCTGCCTGGAGGAGGGGAGGACTTGAAGAACGCCTTCTTTCTGGACGCCTCCTTCTGGCTGTGCTCCAGCTGCATGCACTCTGCAGCACTGAAGGTTTAGGAACCTGCTGCTGGCCAGCTTGTGTCCAGGAGTGCAAGGGCTGCGCCTTCCTTCCTGAAGCAGCCAGAGCATTCTCAGCTGCAGCTGCTTGTGAAGCAGCTCTTGGCTGGACATTTGAAATTGGCTCCCCTGAGTACATGAGCCCGGTGCCCAGCTGCTTGGTTCTTCGCCTTCTGTGCTCTGGACAGAACTGAAGCCCAGCCATGGCTTGGAGCTTTGCCGCTCTTCAGCGTGAGCACTGCACGCAGCCACGGTGTGCTGTGCAGGGATTTTCCTTCAGCTCGACAGACAAGCATTTTCTTGCTCTTTCAGCGAGTCCAAACTGGGCATGTAGCTCTCGCTCAGCGAAATGCGTCAGGCGAGAAACACTTGCTGGAGTAGCTTTTCGCTGGGCAAGACTTTCAACACAGCACCACAATTCGGGCAAGGAGCAGCAGAAAGGAAGACCATCTTTTGGTCCTGGCACCTTCTTCTGGGCGACACGCCTATCCGCCTCTTCGCTCCCTGCAAGGCTGTAAGCTTGGCGGTGGTGCTTGCAAGTGAGAAGGCAGGTGCAGAGAGCACGGCGATCTGCCGGCGCTGTGCAGGCTGGAAAGGAAAGAGGGCTACCACTAGGATGTGCTGCAAATACAGGTTTCCACGCGTCGAGGGTAAGCTCCGCGTAAGCTCGTTGACCTCAAACTGTTCTCTGTGCGAGACTTAGCTGAGAAGCTTTCCGTTCAGATTCAGGCTGCAAGGCAGACCGAATGTGCTGCTACCTAGCGCTGAGAGAGAAAGTGCAGAGGCCAGGCGTGTTTGGGCAGAGGCAGCAGCCTGGAGCATTTCTCTGCCGGCACCGTGCTCTCTGGGCGAGAAGTAGACACCGGTTCCACTCCGGCACAATGAAGGAGCAGAGCACGGAGCTGGTATGCGCATCGCCCAGGCTGCCTCTCGCTTGTGTGCGGATTCACGTTAGCACTTGAAAACAGAAAGTTCAAGCTGCGGCTACTTGTGCTACTACCTATTTCTCTTCCAGCTTTCCCTGGAAAGAATTGTGCCCAGCTTGATGCTTTTGAGATGCAGAGATGACAGTGGCAGATGCAGCGGAGACTGGAAATACAGAGTGCAGCGGAGAGTTTCTGGTGCTTTGACGTGAGGCAAGGGGAAAGTGCAGCCTAGCAGAGGCTTTGACTTCTGGAGCCTTTTTCTTTGGCAGCAGCTGCTGCAAGTGGGCAAGGGAGCTGCGAGAGTGAAGAAGGGGACGGTCCGTCTATGTGAGAAGGAAGCTGCCGAGGCGCAGTGTGTTGTGCTCAGTTTCAAGGCTGCCTGGAGGAGGGGGGGACTTGAAGAACGCCTTCTTTCTGGACGCCTCCTTCTGGCTGTGCTCCAGCTGCATGCACTCTGCAGCACTGAAGGTTTAGGAACCTGCTGCTGGCCAGCTTGTGTCCAGGAGTGCAAGGGCTGCGCCTTCCTTCCTGAAGCAGCCAGAGCATTCTCAGCTGCAGCTGCTTGTGAAGCAGCTCTTGGCTGGACATTTGAAATTGGCTCCCCTGAGTACATGAGCCCGCTGCCCAGCTGCTTGGTTCTTCGCCTTCTGTGCTCTGGACAGAACTGAAGCCCAGCCATGGCTTGGAGCTTTGCCGCTCTTCAGCGTGAGCACTGCACGCAGCCACGGTGTGCTGTGCAGGGATTTTCCTTCAGCTCGACGGACAAGCATTTTCTTGCTCTTTCAGCGAGTCCAAACTGGGCATGTAGCTCTCGCTCAGCGAAATGCGTCAGGCGAGAAACACTTGCTGGAGTAGCTTTTCGCTGGGCAAGACTTTCAACACAGCACCACAATTCGGGCAAGGAGCAGCAGAAAGGAAGACCATCTTTTGGTCCTGGCACCTTCTTCTGGGCGACACGCCTATCCGCCTCTTCGCTCCCTGCAAGGCTGTAAGCTTGGCGGTGGTGCTTGCAAGTGAGAAGGCAGGTGTAGAGAGCACGGCGATCTGCCGGCGCTGTGCAGGCTGGAAAGGAAAGAGGGCTACCACTAGGATGTGCTGCAAATACAGGTTTCCACGCGTCGAGGGTAAGCTCCGCGTAAGCTCGTTGACCTCAAACTGTTCTCTGTGCGAGACGTAGCTGAGAAGCTTTCCGTTCAGATTCAGGCTACAAGGCAGACCGAATGTGCTGCTACCTAGCGCTGAGAGAGAAAGTGCAGAGGCCAGGCGTGTTTGGGCAGAGGCAGCAGCCTGGAGCATTTCTCTGCCGGCACCGTGCTCTCTGGGCGAGAAGTAGACACCGCTTCCACTCCGGCACAATGAAGGAGCAGAGCACGGAGCTGGTATGCGCATCGCCCAGGCTGCCTCTCGCTTGTGTGCGGATTCACGTTAGCACTTGAAAACAGAAAGTTCAAGCTGCGGCTACTTGTGCTGCTACCTATTTCTCTTCCAGCTTTCCCTGGAAAGAATTGTGCCCAGCTTGATGCTTTTGAGATGCAGAGATGACAGTGGCAGATGCAGCGGAGACTGGAAATACAGAGTGCAGCGGAGAGTTTCTGGTGCTTTGACGTGAGGCAAGGGGAAAGTGCAGCCCAGCAGAGGCTTTGACTTCTGGAGCCTTTTTCTTTGGCAGCAGCTGCTGCAAGTGGGCAAGGGAGCTGCGAGAGTGAAGAAGGGGACGGTCCGTCTATGTGAGAAGGAAGCTGCCGAGGCGCAGTGTGTTGTGCTCAGTTTCAAGGCTGCCTGGAGGAGGGGGGGACTTGAAGAACGCCTTCTTTCTGGACGCCTCCTTCTGGCTGTGCTCCAGCTGCATGCACTCTGCAGCACTGAAGGTTTAGGAACCTGCTGCTGGCCAGCTTGTGTCCAGGAGTGCAAGGGCTGCGCCTTCCTTCCTGAAGCAGCCAGAGCATTCTCAGCTGCAGCTGCTTGTGAAGCAGCTCTTGGCTGGACATTTGAAATTGGCTCCCCTGAGTACATGAGCCCGGTGCCCAGCTGCTTGGTTCTTCGCCTTCTGTGCTCTGGACAGAACTGAAGCCCAGCCATGGCTTGGAGCTTTGCCGCTCTTCAGCGTGAGCACTGCACGCAGCCACGGTGTGCTGTGCAGGGATTTTCCTTCAGCTCGACGGACAAGCATTTTCTTGCTCTTTCAGCGAGTCCAAACTGGGCATGTAGCTCTCGCTCAGCGAAATGCGTCAGGCGAGAAACACTTGCTGGAGTAGCTTTTCGCTGGGCAAGACTTTCAACACAGCACCACAATTCGGGCAAGGAGCAGCAGAAAGGAAGACCATCTTTTGGTCCTGGCACCTTCTTCTGGGCGACACGCCTATCCGCCTCTTCGCTCCCTGCAAGGCTGTAAGCTTGGCGGTGGTGCTTGCAAGTGAGAAGGCAGGTGCAGAGAGCACCGCGATCTGCCGGCGCTGTGCAGGCTGGAAAGGAAAGAGGGCTACCACTAGGATGTGCTGCAAATACAGGTTTCCACGCGACGAGGGTAAGCTCCGCGTAAGCTCGTTGACCTCAAACTGTTCTCTGTGCGAGACTTAGCTGAGAAGCTTTCGGTTCAGATTCAGGCTGCAAGGCAGACCGAATGTGCTGCTACCTAGCGCTGAGAGAGAAAGTGCAGAGGCCAGGCGTGTTTGGGCAGAGGCAGCAGCCTGGAGCATTTCTCTGCCGGCACCGTGCTCTCTGGGCGAGAAGTAGACACCGGTTCCACTCCGGCACAATGAAGGAGCAGAGCACGGAGCTGGTATGCGCATCGCCCAGGCTGCCTCTCGCTTGTGTGCGGATTCACGTTAGCACTTGAAAACAGAAAGTTCAAGCTGCGGCTACTTGTGCTGCTACCTATTTCTCTTCCAGCTTTCCCTGGAAAGAATTGTGCCCAGCTTGATGCTTTTGAGATGCAGAGATGACAGTGGCAGATGCAGCGGAGACTGGAAATACAGAGTGCAGCGGAGAGTTTCTGGTGCTTTGACGTGAGGCAAGGGGAAAGTGCAGCCCAGCAGAGGCTTTGACTTCTGGAGCCTTTTTCTTTGGCAGCAGCTGCTGCAAGTGGGCAAGGGAGCTGCGAGAGTGAAGAAGGGGACGGTCCGTCTATGTGAGAAGGAAGCTGCCGAGGCGCAGTGTGTTGTGCTCAGTTTCAAGGCTGCCTGGAGGAGGGGAGGACTTGAAGAACGCCTTCTTTCTGGACGCCTCCTTCTGGCTGTGCTCCAGCTGCATGCACTCTGCAGCACTGAAGGTTTAGGAACCTGCTGCTGGCCAGCTTGTGTCCAGGAGTGCAAGGGCTGCGCCTTCCTTCCTGAAGCAGCCAGAGCATTCTCAGCTGCAGCTGCTTGTGAAGCAGCTCTTGGCTGGACATTTGAAATTGGCTCCCCTGAGTACATGAGCCCGGTGCCCAGCTGCTTGGTTCTTCGCCTTCTGTGCTCTGGACAGAACTGAAGCCCAGCCATGGCTTGGAGCTTTGCCGCTCTTCAGCGTGAGCACTGCACGCAGCCACGGTGTGCTGTGCAGGGATTTTCCTTCAGCTCGACAGACAAGCATTTTCTTGCTCTTTCAGCGAGTCCAAACTGGGCATGTAGCTCTCGCTCAGCGAAATGCGTCAGGCGAGAAACACTTGCTGGAGTAGCTTTTCGCTGGGCAAGACTTTCAACACAGCACCACAATTCGGGCAAGGAGCAGCAGAAAGGAAGACCATCTTTTGGTCCTGGCACCTTCTTCTGGGCGACACGCCTATCCGCCTCTTCGCTCCCTGCAAGGCTGTAAGCTTGGCGGTGGTGCTTGCAAGTGAGAAGGCAGGTGCAGAGAGCACGGCGATCTGCCGGCGCTGTGCAGGCTGGAAAGGAAAGAGGGCTACCACTAGGATGTGCTGCAAATACAGGTTTCCACGCGTCGAGGGTAAGCTCCGCGTAAGCTCGTTGACCTCAAACTGTTCTCTGTGCGAGACTTAGCTGAGAAGCTTTCCGTTCAGATTCAGGCTGCAAGGCAGACCGAATGTGCTGCTACCTAGCGCTGAGAGAGAAAGTGCAGAGGCCAGGCGTGTTTGGGCAGAGGCAGCAGCCTGGAGCATTTCTCTGCCGGCACCGTGCTCTCTGGGCGAGAAGTAGACACCGCTTCCACTCCGGCACAATGAAGGAGCAGAGCACGGAGCTGGTATGCGCATCGCCCAGGCTGCCTCTCGCTTGTGTGCGGATTCACGTTAGCACTTGAAAACAGAAAGTTCAAGCTGCGGCTACTTGTGCTACTACCTATTTCTCTTCCAGCTTTCCCTGGAAAGAATTGTGCCCAGCTTGATGCTTTTGAGATGCAGAGATGACAGTGGCAGATGCAGCGGAGACTGGAAATACAGAGTGCAGCGGAGAGTTTCTGGTGCTTTGACGTGAGGCAAGGGGAAAGTGCAGCCTAGCAGAGGCTTTGACTTCTGGAGCCTTTTTCTTTGGCAGCAGCTGCTGCAAGTGGGCAAGGGAGCTGCGAGAGTGAAGAAGGGGACGGTCCGTCTATGTGAGAAGGAAGCTGCCGAGGCGCAGTGTGTTGTGCTCAGTTTCAAGGCTGCCTGGAGGAGGGGGGGACTTGAAGAACGCCTTCTTTCTGGACGCCTCCTTCTGGCTGTGCTCCAGCTGCATGCACTCTGCAGCACTGAAGGTTTAGGAACCTGCTGCTGGCCAGCTTGTGTCCAGGAGTGCAAGGGCTGCGCCTTCCTTCCTGAAGCAGCCAGAGCATTCTCAGCTGCAGCTGCTTGTGAAGCAGCTCTTGGCTGGACATTTGAAATTGGCTCCCCTGAGTACATGAGCCCGGTGCCCAGCTGCTTGGTTCTTCGCCTTCTGTGCTCTGGACAGAACTGAAGCCCAGCCATGGCTTGGAGCTTTGCCGCTCTTCAGCGTGAGCACTGCACGCAGCCACGGTGTGCTGTGCAGGGATTTTCCTTCAGCTCGACGGACAAGCATTTTCTTGCTCTTTCAGCGAGTCCAAACTGGGCATGTAGCTCTCGCTCAGCGAAATGCGTCAGGCGAGAAACACTTGCTGGAGTAGCTTTTCGCTGGGCAAGACTTTCAACACAGCACCACAATTCGGGCAAGGAGCAGCAGAAAGGAAGACCATCTTTTGGTCCTGGCACCTTCTTCTGGGCGACACGCCTATCCGCCTCTTCTCTCCCTGCAAGGCTGTAAGCTTGGCGGTGGTGCTTGCAAGTGAGAAGGCAGGTGCAGAGAGCACGGCGATCTGCCGGCGCTGTGCAGGCTGGAAAGGAAAGAGGGCTACCACTAGGATGTGCTGCAAATACAGGTTTCCACGCGACGAGGGTAAGCTCCGCGTAAGCTCGTTGACCTCAAACTGTTCTCTGTGCGAGACTTAGCTGAGAAGCTTTCCGTTCAGATTCAGGCTGCAAGGCAGACCGAATGTGCTGCTACCTAGCGCTGAGAGAGAAAGTGCAGAGGCCAGGCGTGTTTGGGCAGAGGCAGCAGCCTGGAGCATTTCTCTGCCGGCACCGTGCTCTCTGGGCGAGAAGTAGACACCGGTTCCACTCCGGCACAATGAAGGAGCAGAGCACGGAGCTGGTATGCGCATCGCCCAGGCTGCCTCTCGCTTGTGTGCGGATTCACGTTAGCACTTGAAAACAGAAAGTTCAAGCTGCGGCTACTTGTGCTGCTACCTATTTCTCTTCCAGCTTTCCCTGGAAAGAATTGTGCCCATCTTGATGCTTTTGAGATGCAGAGATGACAGTGGCAGATGCAGCGGAGACTGGAAATACAGAGTGCAGCCGCGAGTTTCTGGTGCTTTGACGTGAGGCAAGGGGAAAGTGCAGCCCAGCAGAGGCTTTGACTTCTGGAGCCTTTTTCTTTGGCAGCAGCTGCTGCAAGTGGGCAAGGGAGCTGCGAGAGTGAAGAAGGGGACGGTCCGTCTATGTGAGAAGGAAGCTGCCGAGGCGCAGTGTGTTGTGCTCAGTTTCAAGGCTGCCTGGAGGAGGGGAGGACTTGAAGAACGCCTTCTTTCTGGACGCCTCCTTCTGGCTGTGCTCCAGCTGCATGCACTCTGCAGCACTGAAGGTTTAGGAACCTGCTGCTGGCCAGCTTGTGTCCAGGAGTGCAAGGGCTGCGCCTTCCTTCCTGAAGCAGTCAGAGCATTCTCAGCTGCAGCTGCTTGTGAAGCAGCTCTTGGCTGGACATTTGAAATTGGCTCCCCTGAGTACATGAGCCCGGTGCCCAGCTGCTTGGTTCTTCGCCTTCTGTGCTCTGGACAGAACTGAAGCCCAGCCATGGCTTGGAGCTTTGCCGCTCTTCAGCGTGAGCACTGCACGCAGCCACGGTGTGCTGTGCAGGGATTTTCCTTCAGCTCGACGGACAAGCATTTTCTTGCTCTTTCAGCGAGTCCAAACTGGGCATGTAGCTCTCGCTCAGCGAAATGCGTCAGGCGAGAAACACTTGCTGGAGTAGCTTTTCGCTGGGCAAGACTTTCAACACAGCACCACAATTCGGGCAAGGAGCAGCAGAAAGGAAGACCATCTTTTGGTCCTGGCACCTTCTTCTGGGCGACACGCCTATCCGCCTCTTCGCTCCCTGCAAGGCTGTAAGCTTGGCGGTGGTGCTTGCAAGTGAGAAGGCAGGTGCAGAGAGCACGGCGATCTGCCGGCGCTGTGCAGGCTGGAAAGGAAAGAGGGCTACCACTAGGATGTGCTGCAAATACAGGTTTCCACGCGACGAGGGTAAGCTCCGCGTAAGCTCGTTGACCTCAAACTGTTCTCTGTGCGAGACGTAGCTGAGAAGCTTTCCGTTCAGATTCAGGCTGCAAGGCAGACCGAATGTGCTGCTACCTAGCGCTGAGAGAGAAAGTGCAGAGGCCAGGCGTGTTTGGGCAGAGGCAGCAGCCTGGAGCATTTCTCTGCCGGCACCGTGCTCTCTGGGCGAGAAGTAGACACCGGTTCCACTCCGGCACAATGAAGGAGCAGAGCACGGAGCTGGTATGCGCATCGCCCAGGCTGCCTCTCGCTTGTGTGCGGATTCACGTTAGCACTTGAAAACAGAAAGTTCAAGCTGCGGCTACTTGTGCTGCTACCTATTTCTCTTCCAGCTTTCCCTGGAAAGAATTGTGCCCAGCTTGATGCTTTTGAGATGCAGAGATGACAGTGGCAGATGCAGCGGAGACTGGAAATACAGAGTGCAGCGGAGAGTTTCTGGTGCTTTGACGTGAGGCAAGGGGAAAGTGCAGCCCAGCAGAGGCTTTGACTTCTGGAGCCTTTTTCTTTGGCAGCAGCTGCTGCAAGTGGGCAAGGGAGCTGCGAGAGTGAAGAAGGGGACGGTCCGTCTATGTGAGAAGGAAGCTGCCGAGGCGCAGTGTGTTGTGCTCAGTTTCAAGGCTGCCTGGAGGAGGGGAGGACTTGAAGAACGCCTTCTTTCTGGACGCCTCCTTCTGGCTGTGCTCCAGCTGCATGCACTCTGCAGCACTGAAGGTTTAGGAACCTGCTGCTGGCCAGCTTGTGTCCAGGAGTGCAAGGGCTGCGCCTTCCTTCCTGAAGCAGCCAGAGCATTCTCAGCTGCAGCTGCTTGTGAAGCAGCTCTTGGCTGGACATTTGAAATTGGCTCCCCTGAGTACATGAGCCCGGTGCCCAGCTGCTTGGTTCTTCGCCTTCTGTGCTCTGGACAGAACTGAAGCCCAGCCATGGCTTGGAGCTTTGCCGCTCTTCAGCGTGAGCACTGCACGCAGCCACGGTGTGCTGTGCAGGGATTTTCCTTCAGCTCGACGGACAAGCATTTTCTTGCTCTTTCAGCGAGTCCAAACTGGGCATGTAGCTCTCGCTCAGCGAAATGCGTCAGGCGAGAAACACTTGCTGGAGTAGCTTTTCGCTGGGCAAGACTTTCAACACAGCACCACAATTCGGGCAAGGAGCAGCAGAAAGGAAGACCATCTTTTGGTCCTGGCACCTTCTTCTGGGCGACACGCCTATCCGCCTCTTCTCTCCCTGCAAGGCTGTAAGCTTGGCGGTGGTGCTTGCAAGTGAGAAGGCAGGTGCAGAGAGCACCGCGATCTGCCGGCGCTGTGCAGGCTGGAAAGGAAAGAGGGCTACCACTAGGATGTGCTGCAAATACAGGTTTCCACGCGACGAGGGTAAGCTCCGCGTAAGCTCGTTGACCTCAAACTGTTCTCTGTGCGAGACTTAGCTGAGAAGCTTTCCGTTCAGATTCAGGCTGCAAGGCAGACCGAATGTGCTGCTACCTAGCGCTGAGAGAGAAAGTGCAGAGGCCAGGCGTGTTTGGGCAGAGGCAGCAGCCTGGAGCATTTCTCTGCCGGCACCGTGCTCTCTGGGCGAGAAGTAGACACCGGTTCCACTCCGGCACAATGAAGGAGCAGAGCACGGAGCTGGTATGCGCATCGCCCAGGCTGCCTCTCGCTTGTGTGCGGATTCACGTTAGCACTTGAAAACAGAAAGTTCAAGCTGCGGCTACTTGTGCTGCTACCTATTTCTCTTCCAGCTTTCCCTGGAAAGAATTGTGCCCATCTTGATGCTTTTGAGATGCAGAGATGACAGTGGCAGATGCAGCGGAGACTGGAAATACAGAGTGCAGCGGAGAGTTTCTGGTGCTTTGACGTGAGGCAAGGGGAAAGTGCAGCCCAGCAGAGGCTTTGACTTCTGGAGCCTTTTTCTTTGGCAGCAGCTGCTGCAAGTGGGCAAGGGAGCTGCGAGAGTGAAGAAGGGGACGGTCCGTCTATGTGAGAAGGAAGCTGCCGAGGCGCAGTGTGTTGTGCTCAGTTTCAAGGCTGCCTGGAGGAGGGGAGGACTTGAAGAACGCCTTCTTTCTGGACGCCTCCTTCTGGCTGTGCTCCAGCTGCATGCACTCTGCAGCACTGAAGGTTTAGGAACCTGCTGCTGGCCAGCTTGTGTCCAGGAGTGCAAGGGCTGCGCCTTCCTTCCTGAAGCAGTCAGAGCATTCTCAGCTGCAGCTGCTTGTGAAGCAGCTCTTGGCTGGACATTTGAAATTGGCTCCCCTGAGTACATGAGCCCGGTGCCCAGCTGCTTGGTTCTTCGCCTTCTGTGCTCTGGACAGAACTGAAGCCCAGCCATGGCTTGGAGCTTTGCCGCTCTTCAGCGTGAGCACTGCACGCAGCCACGGTGTGCTGTGCAGGGATTTTCCTTCAGCTCGACGGACAAGCATTTTCTTGCTCTTTCAGCGAGTCCAAACTGGGCATGTAGCTCTCGCTCAGCGAAATGCGTCAGGCGAGAAACACTTGCTGGAGTAGCTTTTCGCTGGGCAAGACTTTCAACACAGCACCACAATTCGGGCAAGGAGCAGCAGAAAGGAAGACCATCTTTTGGTCCTGGCACCTTCTTCTGGGCGACACGCCTATCCGCCTCTTCGCTCCCTGCAAGGCTGTAAGCTTGGCGGTGGTGCTTGCAAGTGAGAAGGCAGGTGCAGAGAGCACGGCGATCTGCCGGCGCTGTGCAGGCTGGAAAGGAAAGAGGGCTACCACTAGGATGTGCTGCAAATACAGGTTTCCACGCGACGAGGGTAAGCTCCGCGTAAGCTCGTTGACCTCAAACTGTTCTCTGTGCGAGACGTAGCTGAGAAGCTTTCCGTTCAGATTCAGGCTGCAAGGCAGACCGAATGTGCTGCTACCTAGCGCTGAGAGAGAAAGTGCAGAGGCCAGGCGTGTTTGGGCAGAGGCAGCAGCCTGGAGCATTTCTCTGCCGGCACCGTGCTCTCTGGGCGAGAAGTAGACACCGGTTCCACTCCGGCACAATGAAGGAGCAGAGCACGGAGCTGGTATGCGCATCGCCCAGGCTGCCTCTCGCTTGTGTGCGGATTCACGTTAGCACTTGAAAACAGAAAGTTCAAGCTGCGGCTACTTGTGCTGCTACCTATTTCTCTTCCAGCTTTCCCTGGAAAGAATTGTGCCCAGCTTGATGCTTTTGAGATGCAGAGATGACAGTGGCAGATGCAGCGGAGACTGGAAATACAGAGTGCAGCGGAGAGTTTCTGGTGCTTTGACGTGAGGCAAGGGGAAAGTGCAGCCCAGCAGAGGCTTTGACTTCTGGAGCCTTTTTCTTTGGCAGCAGCTGCTGCAAGTGGGCAAGGGAGCTGCGAGAGTGAAGAAGGGGACGGTCCGTCTATGTGAGAAGGAAGCTGCCGAGGCGCAGTGTGTTGTGCTCAGTTTCAAGGCTGCCTGGAGGAGGGGAGGACTTGAAGAACGCCTTCTTTCTGGACGCCTCCTTCTGGCTGTGCTCCAGCTGCATGCACTCTGCAGCACTGAAGGTTTAGGAACCTGCTGCTGGCCAGCTTGTGTCCAGGAGTGCAAGGGCTGCGCCTTCCTTCCTGAAGCAGCCAGAGCATTCTCAGCTGCAGCTGCTTGTGAAGCAGCTCTTGGCTGGACATTTGAAATTGGCTCCCCTGAGTACATGAGCCCGGTGCCCAGCTGCTTGGTTCTTCGCCTTCTGTGCTCTGGACAGAACTGAAGCCCAGCCATGGCTTGGAGCTTTGCCGCTCTTCAGCGTGAGCACTGCACGCAGCCACGGTGTGCTGTGCAGGGATTTTCCTTCAGCTCGACGGACAAGCATTTTCTTGCTCTTTCAGCGAGTCCAAACTGGGCATGTAGCTCTCGCTCAGCGAAATGCGTCAGGCGAGAAACACTTGCTGGAGTAGCTTTTCGCTGGGCAAGACTTTCAACACAGCACCACAATTCGGGCAAGGAGCAGCAGAAAGGAAGACCATCTTTTGGTCCTGGCACCTTCTTCTGGGCGACACGCCTATCCGCCTCTTCTCTCCCTGCAAGGCTGTAAGCTTGGCGGTGGTGCTTGCAAGTGAGAAGGCAGGTGCAGAGAGCACGGCGATCTGCCGGCGCTGTGCAGGCTGGAAAGGAAAGAGGGCTACCACTAGGATGTGCTGCAAATACAGGTTTCCACGCGACGAGGGTAAGCTCCGCGTAAGCTCGTTGACCTCAAACTGTTCTCTGTGCGAGACTTAGCTGAGAAGCTTTCCGTTCAGATTCAGGCTGCAAGGCAGACCGAATGTGCTGCTACCTAGCGCTGAGAGAGAAAGTGCAGAGGCCAGGCGTGTTTGGGCAGAGGCAGCAGCCTGGAGCATTTCTCTGCCGGCACCGTGCTCTCTGGGCGAGAAGTAGACACCGGTTCCACTCCGGCACAATGAAGGAGCAGAGCACGGAGCTGGTATGCGCATCGCCCAGGCTGCCTCTCGCTTGTGTGCGGATTCACGTTAGCACTTGAAAACAGAAAGTTCAAGCTGCGGCTACTTGTGCTGCTACCTATTTCTCTTCCAGCTTTCCCTGGAAAGAATTGTGCCCATCTTGATGCTTTTGAGATGCAGAGATGACAGTGGCAGATGCAGCGGAGACTGGAAATACAGAGTGCAGCGGAGAGTTTCTGGTGCTTTGACGTGAGGCAAGGGGAAAGTGCAGCCCAGCAGAGGCTTTGACTTCTGGAGCCTTTTTCTTTGGCAGCAGCTGCTGCAAGTGGGCAAGGGAGCTGCGAGAGTGAAGAAGGGGACGGTCCGTCTATGTGAGAAGGAAGCTGCCGAGGCGCAGTGTGTTGTGCTCAGTTTCAAGGCTGCCTGGAGGAGGGGGGGACTTGAAGAACGCCTTCTTTCTGGACGCCTCCTTCTGGCTGTGCTCCAGCTGCATGCACTCTGCAGCACTGAAGGTTTAGGAACCTGCTGCTGGCCAGCTTGTGTCCAGGAGTGCAAGGGCTGCGCCTTCCTTCCTGAAGCAGCCAGAGCATTCTCAGCTGCAGCTGCTTGTGAAGCAGCTCTTGGCTGGACATTTGAAATTGGCTCCCCTGAGTACATGAGCCCGGTGCCCAGCTGCTTGGTTCTTCGCCTTCTGTGCTCTGGACAGAACTGAAGCCCAGCCATGGCTTGGAGCTTTGCCGCTCTTCAGCGTGAGCACTGCACGCAGCCACGGTGTGCTGTGCAGGGATTTTCCTTCAGCTCGACGGACAAGCATTTTCTTGCTCTTTCAGCGAGTCCAAACTGGGCATGTAGCTCTCGCTCAGCGAAATGCGTCAGGCGAGAAACACTTGCTGGAGTAGCTTTTCGCTGGGCAAGACTTTCAACACAGCACCACAATTCGGGCAAGGAGCAGCAGAAAGGAAGACCATCTTTTGGTCCTGGCACCTTCTTCTGGGCGACACGCCTATCCGCCTCTTCGCTCCCTGCAAGGCTGTAAGCTTGGCGGTGGTGCTTGCAAGTGAGAAGGCAGGTGCAGAGAGCACGGCGATCTGCCGGCGCTGTGCAGGCTGGAAAGGAAAGAGGGCTACCACTAGGATGTGCTGCAAATACAGGTTTCCACGCGTCGAGGGTAAGCTCCGCGTAAGCTCGTTGACCTCAAACTGTTCTCTGTGCGAGACTTAGCTGAGAAGCTTTCCGTTCAGATTCAGGCTGCAAGGCAGACCGAATGTGCTGCTACCTAGCGCTGAGAGAGAAAGTGCAGAGGCCAGGCGTGTTTGGGCAGAGGCAGCAGCCTGGAGCATTTCTCTGCCGGCACCGTGCTCTCTGGGCGAGAAGTAGACACCGGTTCCACTCCGGCACAATGAAGGAGCAGAGCACGGAGCTGGTATGCGCATCGCCCAGGCTGCCTCTCGCTTGTGTGCGGATTCACGTTAGCACTTGAAAACAGAAAGTTCAAGCTGCGGCTACTTGTGCTACTACCTATTTCTCTTCCAGCTTTCCCTGGAAAGAATTGTGCCCAGCTTGATGCTTTTGAGATGCAGAGATGACAGTGGCAGATGCAGCGGAGACTGGAAATACAGAGTGCAGCGGAGAGTTTCTGGTGCTTTGACGTGAGGCAAGGGGAAAGTGCAGCCTAGCAGAGGCTTTGACTTCTGGAGCCTTTTTCTTTGGCAGCAGCTGCTGCAAGTGGGCAAGGGAGCTGCGAGAGTGAAGAAGGGGACGGTCCGTCTATGTGAGAAGGAAGCTGCCGAGGCGCAGTGTGTTGTGCTCAGTTTCAAGGCTGCCTGGAGGAGGGGGGGACTTGAAGAACGCCTTCTTTCTGGACGCCTCCTTCTGGCTGTGCTCCAGCTGCATGCACTCTGCAGCACTGAAGGTTTAGGAACCTGCTGCTGGCCAGCTTGTGTCCAGGAGTGCAAGGGCTGCGCCTTCCTTCCTGAAGCAGCCAGAGCATTCTCAGCTGCAGCTGCTTGTGAAGCAGCTCTTGGCTGGACATTTGAAATTGGCTCCCCTGAGTACATGAGCCCGGTGCCCAGCTGCTTGGTTCTTCGCCTTCTGTGCTCTGGACAGAACTGAAGCCCAGCCATGGCTTGGAGCTTTGCCGCTCTTCAGCGTGAGCACTGCACGCAGCCACGGTGTGCTGTGCAGGGATTTTCCTTCAGCTCGACGGACAAGCATTTTCTTGCTCTTTCAGCGAGTCCAAACTGGGCATGTAGCTCTCGCTCAGCGAAATGCGTCAGGCGAGAAACACTTGCTGGAGTAGCTTTTCGCTGGGCAAGACTTTCAACACAGCACCACAATTCGGGCAAGGAGCAGCAGAAAGGAAGACCATCTTTTGGTCCTGGCACCTTCTTCTGGGCGACACGCCTATCCGCCTCTTCTCTCCCTGCAAGGCTGTAAGCTTGGCGGTGGTGCTTGCAAGTGAGAAGGCAGGTGCAGAGAGCACGGCGATCTGCCGGCGCTGTGCAGGCTGGAAAGGAAAGAGGGCTACCACTAGGATGTGCTGCAAATACAGGTTTCCACGCGACGAGGGTAAGCTCCGCGTAAGCTCGTTGACCTCAAACTGTTCTCTGTGCGAGACTTAGCTGAGAAGCTTTCCGTTCAGATTCAGGCTGCAAGGCAGACCGAATGTGCTGCTACCTAGCGCTGAGAGAGAAAGTGCAGAGGCCAGGCGTGTTTGGGCAGAGGCAGCAGCCTGGAGCATTTCTCTGCCGGCACCGTGCTCTCTGGGCGAGAAGTAGACACCGGTTCCACTCCGGCACAATGAAGGAGCAGAGCACGGAGCTGGTATGCGCATCGCCCAGGCTGCCTCTCGCTTGTGTGCGGATTCACGTTAGCACTTGAAAACAGAAAGTTCAAGCTGCGGCTACTTGTGCTGCTACCTATTTCTCTTCCAGCTTTCCCTGGAAAGAATTGTGCCCATCTTGATGCTTTTGAGATGCAGAGATGACAGTGGCAGATGCAGCGGAGACTGGAAATACAGAGTGCAGCCGCGAGTTTCTGGTGCTTTGACGTGAGGCAAGGGGAAAGTGCAGCCCAGCAGAGGCTTTGACTTCTGGAGCCTTTTTCTTTGGCAGCAGCTGCTGCAAGTGGGCAAGGGAGCTGCGAGAGTGAAGAAGGGGACGGTCCGTCTATGTGAGAAGGAAGCTGCCGAGGCGCAGTGTGTTGTGCTCAGTTTCAAGGCTGCCTGGAGGAGGGGAGGACTTGAAGAACGCCTTCTTTCTGGACGCCTCCTTCTGGCTGTGCTCCAGCTGCATGCACTCTGCAGCACTGAAGGTTTAGGAACCTGCTGCTGGCCAGCTTGTGTCCAGGAGTGCAAGGGCTGCGCCTTCCTTCCTGAAGCAGTCAGAGCATTCTCAGCTGCAGCTGCTTGTGAAGCAGCTCTTGGCTGGACATTTGAAATTGGCTCCCCTGAGTACATGAGCCCGGTGCCCAGCTGCTTGGTTCTTCGCCTTCTGTGCTCTGGACAGAACTGAAGCCCAGCCATGGCTTGGAGCTTTGCCGCTCTTCAGCGTGAGCACTGCACGCAGCCACGGTGTGCTGTGCAGGGATTTTCCTTCAGCTCGACGGACAAGCATTTTCTTGCTCTTTCAGCGAGTCCAAACTGGGCATGTAGCTCTCGCTCAGCGAAATGCGTCAGGCGAGAAACACTTGCTGGAGTAGCTTTTCGCTGGGCAAGACTTTCAACACAGCACCACAATTCGGGCAAGGAGCAGCAGAAAGGAAGACCATCTTTTGGTCCTGGCACCTTCTTCTGGGCGACACGCCTATCCGCCTCTTCGCTCCCTGCAAGGCTGTAAGCTTGGCGGTGGTGCTTGCAAGTGAGAAGGCAGGTGCAGAGAGCACGGCGATCTGCCGGCGCTGTGCAGGCTGGAAAGGAAAGAGGGCTACCACTAGGATGTGCTGCAAATACAGGTTTCCACGCGACGAGGGTAAGCTCCGCGTAAGCTCGTTGACCTCAAACTGTTCTCTGTGCGAGACGTAGCTGAGAAGCTTTCCGTTCAGATTCAGGCTGCAAGGCAGACCGAATGTGCTGCTACCTAGCGCTGAGAGAGAAAGTGCAGAGGCCAGGCGTGTTTGGGCAGAGGCAGCAGCCTGGAGCATTTCTCTGCCGGCACCGTGCTCTCTGGGCGAGAAGTAGACACCGGTTCCACTCCGGCACAATGAAGGAGCAGAGCACGGAGCTGGTATGCGCATCGCCCAGGCTGCCTCTCGCTTGTGTGCGGATTCACGTTAGCACTTGAAAACAGAAAGTTCAAGCTGCGGCTACTTGTGCTGCTACCTATTTCTCTTCCAGCTTTCCCTGGAAAGAATTGTGCCCAGCTTGATGCTTTTGAGATGCAGAGATGACAGTGGCAGATGCAGCGGAGACTGGAAATACAGAGTGCAGCGGAGAGTTTCTGGTGCTTTGACGTGAGGCAAGGGGAAAGTGCAGCCCAGCAGAGGCTTTGACTTCTGGAGCCTTTTTCTTTGGCAGCAGCTGCTGCAAGTGGGCAAGGGAGCTGCGAGAGTGAAGAAGGGGACGGTCCGTCTATGTGAGAAGGAAGCTGCCGAGGCGCAGTGTGTTGTGCTCAGTTTCAAGGCTGCCTGGAGGAGGGGAGGACTTGAAGAACGCCTTCTTTCTGGACGCCTCCTTCTGGCTGTGCTCCAGCTGCATGCACTCTGCAGCACTGAAGGTTTAGGAACCTGCTGCTGGCCAGCTTGTGTCCAGGAGTGCAAGGGCTGCGCCTTCCTTCCTGAAGCAGCCAGAGCATTCTCAGCTGCAGCTGCTTGTGAAGCAGCTCTTGGCTGGACATTTGAAATTGGCTCCCCTGAGTACATGAGCCCGCTGCCCAGCTGCTTGGTTCTTCGCCTTCTGTGCTCTGGACAGAACTGAAGCCCAGCCATGGCTTGGAGCTTTGCCGCTCTTCAGCGTGAGCACTGCACGCAGCCACGGTGTGCTGTGCAGGGATTTTCCTTCAGCTCGACGGACAAGCATTTTCTTGCTCTTTCAGCGAGTCCAAACTGGGCATGTAGCTCTCGCTCAGCGAAATGCGTCAGGCGAGAAACACTTGCTGGAGTAGCTTTTCGCTGGGCAAGACTTTCAACACAGCACCACAATTCGGGCAAGGAGCAGCAGAAAGGAAGACCATCTTTTGGTCCTGGCACCTTCTTCTGGGCGACACGCCTATCCGCCTCTTCGCTCCCTGCAAGGCTGTAAGCTTGGCGGTGGTGCTTGCAAGTGAGAAGGCAGGTGCAGAGAGCACGGCGATCTGCCGGCGCTGTGCAGGCTGGAAAGGAAAGAGGGCTACCACTAGGATGTGCTGCAAATACAGGTTTCCACGCGACGAGGGTAAGCTCCGCGTAAGCTCGTTGACCTCAAACTGTTCTCTGTGCGAGACTTAGCTGAGAAGCTTTCCGTTCAGATTCAGGCTGCAAGGCAGACCGAATGTGCTGCTACCTAGCGCTGAGAGAGAAAGTGCAGAGGCCAGGCGTGTTTGGGCAGAGGCAGCAGCCTGGAGCATTTCTCTGCCGGCACCGTGCTCTCTGGGCGAGAAGTAGACACCGCTTCCACTCCGGCACAATGAAGGAGCAGAGCACGGAGCTGGTATGCGCATCGCCCAGGCTGCCTCTCGCTTGTGTGCGGATTCACGTTAGCACTTGAAAACAGAAAGTTCAAGCTGCGGCTACTTGTGCTGCTACCTATTTCTCTTCCAGCTTTCCCTGGAAAGAATTGTGCCCATCTTGATGCTTTTGAGATGCAGAGATGACAGTGGCAGATGCAGCGGAGACTGGAAATACAGAGTGCAGCGGAGAGTTTCTGGTGCTTTGACGTGAGGCAAGGGGAAAGTGCAGCCCAGCAGAGGCTTTGACTTCTGGAGCCTTTTTCTTTGGCAGCAGCTGCTGCAAGTGGGCAAGGGAGCTGCGAGAGTGAAGAAGGGGACGGTCCGTCTATGTGAGAAGGAAGCTGCCGAGGCGCAGTGTGTTGTGCTCAGTTTCAAGGCTGCCTGGAGGAGGGGGGGACTTGAAGAACGCCTTCTTTCTGGACGCCTCCTTCTGGCTGTGCTCCAGCTGCATGCACTCTGCAGCACTGAAGGTTTAGGAACCTGCTGCTGGCCAGCTTGTGTCCAGGAGTGCAAGGGCTGCGCCTTCCTTCCTGAAGCAGCCAGAGCATTCTCAGCTGCAGCTGCTTGTGAAGCAGCTCTTGGCTGGACATTTGAAATTGGCTCCCCTGAGTACATGAGCCCGGTGCCCAGCTGCTTGGTTCTTCGCCTTCTGTGCTCTGGACAGAACTGAAGCCCAGCCATGGCTTGGAGCTTTGCCGCTCTTCAGCGTGAGCACTGCACGCAGCCACGGTGTGCTGTGCAGGGATTTTCCTTCAGCTCGACGGACAAGCATTTTCTTGCTCTTTCAGCGAGTCCAAACTGGGCATGTAGCTCTCGCTCAGCGAAATGCGTCAGGCGAGAAACACTTGCTGGAGTAGCTTTTCGCTGGGCAAGACTTTCAACACAGCACCACAATTCGGGCAAGGAGCAGCAGAAAGGAAGACCATCTTTTGGTCCTGGCACCTTCTTCTGGGCGACACGCCTATCCGCCTCTTCTCTCCCTGCAAGGCTGTAAGCTTGGCGGTGGTGCTTGCAAGTGAGAAGGCAGGTGCAGAGAGCACCGCGATCTGCCGGCGCTGTGCAGGCTGGAAAGGAAAGAGGGCTACCACTAGGATGTGCTGCAAATACAGGTTTCCACGCGACGAGGGTAAGCTCCGCGTAAGCTCGTTGACCTCAAACTGTTCTCTGTGCGAGACTTAGCTGAGAAGCTTTCCGTTCAGATTCAGGCTGCAAGGCAGACCGAATGTGCTGCTACCTAGCGCTGAGAGAGAAAGTGCAGAGGCCAGGCGTGTTTGGGCAGAGGCAGCAGCCTGGAGCATTTCTCTGCCGGCACCGTGCTCTCTGGGCGAGAAGTAGACACCGGTTCCACTCCGGCACAATGAAGGAGCAGAGCACGGAGCTGGTATGCGCATCGCCCAGGCTGCCTCTCGCTTGTGTGCGGATTCACGTTAGCACTTGAAAACAGAAAGTTCAAGCTGCGGCTACTTGTGCTGCTACCTATTTCTCTTCCAGCTTTCCCTGGAAAGAATTGTGCCCATCTTGATGCTTTTGAGATGCAGAGATGACAGTGGCAGATGCAGCGGAGACTGGAAATACAGAGTGCAGCGGAGAGTTTCTGGTGCTTTGACGTGAGGCAAGGGGAAAGTGCAGCCCAGCAGAGGCTTTGACTTCTGGAGCCTTTTTCTTTGGCAGCAGCTGCTGCAAGTGGGCAAGGGAGCTGCGAGAGTGAAGAAGGGGACGGTCCGTCTATGTGAGAAGGAAGCTGCCGAGGCGCAGTGTGTTGTGCTCAGTTTCAAGGCTGCCTGGAGGAGGGGAGGACTTGAAGAACGCCTTCTTTCTGGACGCCTCCTTCTGGCTGTGCTCCAGCTGCATGCACTCTGCAGCACTGAACGTTTAGGAACCTGCTGCTGGCCAGCTTGTGTCCAGGAGTGCAAGGGCTGCGCCTTCCTTCCTGAAGCAGTCAGAGCATTCTCAGCTGCAGCTGCTTGTGAAGCAGCTCTTGGCTGGACATTTGAAATTGGCTCCCCTGAGTACATGAGCCCGGTGCCCAGCTGCTTGGTTCTTCGCCTTCTGTGCTCTGGACAGAACTGAAGCCCAGCCATGGCTTGGAGCTTTGCCGCTCTTCAGCGTGAGCACTGCACGCAGCCACGGTGTGCTGTGCAGGGATTTTCCTTCAGCTCGACGGACAAGCATTTTCTTGCTCTTTCAGCGAGTCCAAACTGGGCATGTAGCTCTCGCTCAGCGAAATGCGTCAGGCGAGAAACACTTGCTGGAGTAGCTTTTCGCTGGGCAAGACTTTCAACACAGCACCACAATTCGGGCAAGGAGCAGCAGAAAGGAAGACCATCTTTTGGTCCTGGCACCTTCTTCTGGGCGACACGCCTATCCGCCTCTTCGCTCCCTGCAAGGCTGTAAGCTTGGCGGTGGTGCTTGCAAGTGAGAAGGCAGGTGCAGAGAGCACGGCGATCTGCCGGCGCTGTGCAGGCTGGAAAGGAAAGAGGGCTACCACTAGGATGTGCTGCAAATACAGGTTTCCACGCGACGAGGGTAAGCTCCGCGTAAGCTCGTTGACCTCAAACTGTTCTCTGTGCGAGACGTAGCTGAGAAGCTTTCCGTTCAGATTCAGGCTGCAAGGCAGACCGAATGTGCTGCTACCTAGCGCTGAGAGAGAAAGTGCAGAGGCCAGGCGTGTTTGGGCAGAGGCAGCAGCCTGGAGCATTTCTCTGCCGGCACCGTGCTCTCTGGGCGAGAAGTAGACACCGGTTCCACTCCGGCACAATGAAGGAGCAGAGCACGGAGCTGGTATGCGCATCGCCCAGGCTGCCTCTCGCTTGTGTGCGGATTCACGTTAGCACTTGAAAACAGAAAGTTCAAGCTGCGGCTACTTGTGCTGCTACCTATTTCTCTTCCAGCTTTCCCTGGAAAGAATTGTGCCCAGCTTGATGCTTTTGAGATGCAGAGATGACAGTGGCAGATGCAGCGGAGACTGGAAATACAGAGTGCAGCGGAGAGTTTCTGGTGCTTTGACGTGAGGCAAGGGGAAAGTGCAGCCCAGCAGAGGCTTTGACTTCTGGAGCCTTTTTCTTTGGCAGCAGCTGCTGCAAGTGGGCAAGGGAGCTGCGAGAGTGAAGAAGGGGACGGTCCGTCTATGTGAGAAGGAAGCTGCCGAGGCGCAGTGTGTTGTGCTCAGTTTCAAGGCTGCCTGGAGGAGGGGAGGACTTGAAGAACGCCTTCTTTCTGGACGCCTCCTTCTGGCTGTGCTCCAGCTGCATGCACTCTGCAGCACTGAAGGTTTAGGAACCTGCTGCTGGCCAGCTTGTGTCCAGGAGTGCAAGGGCTGCGCCTTCCTTCCTGAAGCAGCCAGAGCATTCTCAGCTGCAGCTGCTTGTGAAGCAGCTCTTGGCTGGACATTTGAAATTGGCTCCCCTGAGTACATGAGCCCGGTGCCCAGCTGCTTGGTTCTTCGCCTTCTGTGCTCTGGACAGAACTGAAGCCCAGCCATGGCTTGGAGCTTTGCCGCTCTTCAGCGTGAGCACTGCACGCAGCCACGGTGTGCTGTGCAGGGATTTTCCTTCAGCTCGACGGACAAGCATTTTCTTGCTCTTTCAGCGAGTCCAAACTGGGCATGTAGCTCTCGCTCAGCGAAATGCGTCAGGCGAGAAACACTTGCTGGAGTAGCTTTTCGCTGGGCAAGACTTTCAACACAGCACCACAATTCGGGCAAGGAGCAGCAGAAAGGAAGACCATCTTTTGGTCCTGGCACCTTCTTCTGGGCGACACGCCTATCCGCCTCTTCGCTCCCTGCAAGGCTGTAAGCTTGGCGGTGGTGCTTGCAAGTGAGAAGGCAGGTGCAGAGAGCACGGCGATCTGCCGGCGCTGTGCAGGCTGGAAAGGAAAGAGGGCTACCACTAGGATGTGCTGCAAATACAGGTTTCCACGCGACGAGGGTAAGCTCCGCGTAAGCTCGTTGACCTCAAACTGTTCTCTGTGCGAGACTTAGCTGAGAAGCTTTCCGTTCAGATTCAGGCTGCAAGGCAGACCGAATGTGCTGCTACCTAGCGCTGAGAGAGAAAGTGCAGAGGCCAGGCGTGTTTGGGCAGAGGCAGCAGCCTGGAGCATTTCTCTGCCGGCACCGTGCTCTCTGGGCGAGAAGTAGACACCGGTTCCACTCCGGCACAATGAAGGAGCAGAGCACGGAGCTGGTATGCGCATCGCCCAGGCTGCCTCTCGCTTGTGTGCGGATTCACGTTAGCACTTGAAAACAGAAAGTTCAAGCTGCGGCTACTTGTGCTGCTACCTATTTCTCTTCCAGCTTTCCCTGGAAAGAATTGTGCCCATCTTGATGCTTTTGAGATGCAGAGATGACAGTGGCAGATGCAGCGGAGACTGGAAATACAGAGTGCAGCGGAGAGTTTCTGGTGCTTTGACGTGAGGCAAGGGGAAAGTGCAGCCCAGCAGAGGCTTTGACTTCTGGAGCCTTTTTCTTTGGCAGCAGCTGCTGCAAGTGGGCAAGGGAGCTGCGAGAGTGAAGAAGGGGACGGTCCGTCTATGTGAGAAGGAAGCTGCCGAGGCGCAGTGTGTTGTGCTCAGTTTCAAGGCTGCCTGGAGGAGGGGGGGACTTGAAGAACGCCTTCTTTCTGGACGCCTCCTTCTGGCTGTGCTCCAGCTGCATGCACTCTGCAGCACTGAAGGTTTAGGAACCTGCTGCTGGCCAGCTTGTGTCCAGGAGTGCAAGGGCTGCGCCTTCCTTCCTGAAGCAGCCAGAGCATTCTCAGCTGCAGCTGCTTGTGAAGCAGCTCTTGGCTGGACATTTGAAATTGGCTCCCCTGAGTACATGAGCCCGGTGCCCAGCTGCTTGGTTCTTCGCCTTCTGTGCTCTGGACAGAACTGAAGCCCAGCCATGGCTTGGAGCTTTGCCGCTCTTCAGCGTGAGCACTGCACGCAGCCACGGTGTGCTGTGCAGGGATTTTCCTTCAGCTCGACGGACAAGCATTTTCTTGCTCTTTCAGCGAGTCCAAACTGGGCATGTAGCTCTCGCTCAGCGAAATGCGTCAGGCGAGAAACACTTGCTGGAGTAGCTTTTCGCTGGGCAAGACTTTCAACACAGCACCACAATTCGGGCAAGGAGCAGCAGAAAGGAAGACCATCTTTTGGTCCTGGCACCTTCTTCTGGGCGACACGCCTATCCGCCTCTTCTCTCCCTGCAAGGCTGTAAGCTTGGCGGTGGTGCTTGCAAGTGAGAAGGCAGGTGCAGAGAGCACCGCGATCTGCCGGCGCTGTGCAGGCTGGAAAGGAAAGAGGGCTACCACTAGGATGTGCTGCAAATACAGGTTTCCACGCGACGAGGGTAAGCTCCGCGTAAGCTCGTTGACCTCAAACTGTTCTCTGTGCGAGACTTAGCTGAGAAGCTTTCCGTTCAGATTCAGGCTGCAAGGCAGACCGAATGTGCTGCTACCTAGCGCTGAGAGAGAAAGTGCAGAGGCCAGGCGTGTTTGGGCAGAGGCAGCAGCCTGGAGCATTTCTCTGCCGGCACCGTGCTCTCTGGGCGAGAAGTAGACACCGGTTCCACTCCGGCACAATGAAGGAGCAGAGCACGGAGCTGGTATGCGCATCGCCCAGGCTGCCTCTCGCTTGTGTGCGGATTCACGTTAGCACTTGAAAACAGAAAGTTCAAGCTGCGGCTACTTGTGCTGCTACCTATTTCTCTTCCAGCTTTCCCTGGAAAGAATTGTGCCCATCTTGATGCTTTTGAGATGCAGAGATGACAGTGGCAGATGCAGCGGAGACTGGAAATACAGAGTGCAGCCGAGAGTTTCTGGTGCTTTGACGTGAGGCAAGGGGAAAGTGCAGCCCAGCAGAGGCTTTGACTTCTGGAGCCTTTTTCTTTGGCAGCAGCTGCTGCAAGTGGGCAAGGGAGCTGCGAGAGTGAAGAAGGGGACGGTCCGTCTATGTGAGAAGGAAGCTGCCGAGGCGCAGTGTGTTGTGCTCAGTTTCAAGGCTGCCTGGAGGAGGGGAGGACTTGAAGAACGCCTTCTTTCTGGACGCCTCCTTCTGGCTGTGCTCCAGCTGCATGCACTCTGCAGCACTGAACGTTTAGGAACCTGCTGCTGGCCAGCTTGTGTCCAGGAGTGCAAGGGCTGCGCCTTCCTTCCTGAAGCAGTCAGAGCATTCTCAGCTGCAGCTGCTTGTGAAGCAGCTCTTGGCTGGACATTTGAAATTGGCTCCCCTGAGTACATGAGCCCGGTGCCCAGCTGCTTGGTTCTTCGCCTTCTGTGCTCTGGACAGAACTGAAGCCCAGCCATGGCTTGGAGCTTTGCCGCTCTTCAGCGTGAGCACTGCACGCAGCCACGGTGTGCTGTGCAGGGATTTTCCTTCAGCTCGACGGACAAGCATTTTCTTGCTCTTTCAGCGAGTCCAAACTGGGCATGTAGCTCTCGCTCAGCGAAATGCGTCAGGCGAGAAACACTTGCTGGAGTAGCTTTTCGCTGGGCAAGACTTTCAACACAGCACCACAATTCGGGCAAGGAGCAGCAGAAAGGAAGACCATCTTTTGGTCCTGGCACCTTCTTCTGGGCGACACGCCTATCCGCCTCTTCGCTCCCTGCAAGGCTGTAAGCTTGGCGGTGGTGCTTGCAAGTGAGAAGGCAGGTGCAGAGAGCACGGCGATCTGCCGGCGCTGTGCAGGCTGGAAAGGAAAGAGGGCTACCACTAGGATGTGCTGCAAATACAGGTTTCCACGCGTCGAGGGTAAGCTCCGCGTAAGCTCGTTGACCTCAAACTGTTCTCTGTGCGAGACTTAGCTGAGAAGCTTTCCGTTCAGATTCAGGCTGCAAGGCAGACCGAATGTGCTGCTACCTAGCGCTGAGAGAGAAAGTGCAGAGGCCAGGCGTGTTTGGGCAGAGGCAGCAGCCTGGAGCATTTCTCTGCCGGCACCGTGCTCTCTGGGCGAGAAGTAGACACCGGTTCCACTCCGGCACAATGAAGGAGCAGAGCACGGAGCTGGTATGCGCATCGCCCAGGCTGCCTCTCGCTTGTGTGCGGATTCACGTTAGCACTTGAAAACAGAAAGTTCAAGCTGCGGCTACTTGTGCTACTACCTATTTCTCTTCCAGCTTTCCCTGGAAAGAATTGTGCCCAGCTTGATGCTTTTGAGATGCAGAGATGACAGTGGCAGATGCAGCGGAGACTGGAAATACAGAGTGCAGCGGAGAGTTTCTGGTGCTTTGACGTGAGGCAAGGGGAAAGTGCAGCCTAGCAGAGGCTTTGACTTCTGGAGCCTTTTTCTTTGGCAGCAGCTGCTGCAAGTGGGCAAGGGAGCTGCGAGAGTGAAGAAGGGGACGGTCCGTCTATGTGAGAAGGAAGCTGCCGAGGCGCAGTGTGTTGTGCTCAGTTTCAAGGCTGCCTGGAGGAGGGGGGGACTTGAAGAACGCCTTCTTTCTGGACGCCTCCTTCTGGCTGTGCTCCAGCTGCATGCACTCTGCAGCACTGAAGGTTTAGGAACCTGCTGCTGGCCAGCTTGTGTCCAGGAGTGCAAGGGCTGCGCCTTCCTTCCTGAAGCAGCCAGAGCATTCTCAGCTGCAGCTGCTTGTGAAGCAGCTCTTGGCTGGACATTTGAAATTGGCTCCCCTGAGTACATGAGCCCGCTGCCCAGCTGCTTGGTTCTTCGCCTTCTGTGCTCTGGACAGAACTGAAGCCCAGCCATGGCTTGGAGCTTTGCCGCTCTTCAGCGTGAGCACTGCACGCAGCCACGGTGTGCTGTGCAGGGATTTTCCTTCAGCTCGACGGACAAGCATTTTCTTGCTCTTTCAGCGAGTCCAAACTGGGCATGTAGCTCTCGCTCAGCGAAATGCGTCAGGCGAGAAACACTTGCTGGAGTAGCTTTTCGCTGGGCAAGACTTTCAACACAGCACCACAATTCGGGCAAGGAGCAGCAGAAAGGAAGACCATCTTTTGGTCCTGGCACCTTCTTCTGGGCGACACGCCTATCCGCCTCTTCTCTCCCTGCAAGGCTGTAAGCTTGGCGGTGGTGCTTGCAAGTGAGAAGGCAGGTGCAGAGAGCACCGCGATCTGCCGGCGCTGTGCAGGCTGGAAAGGAAAGAGGGCTACCACTAGGATGTGCTGCAAATACAGGTTTCCACGCGACGAGGGTAAGCTCCGCGTAAGCTCGTTGACCTCAAACTGTTCTCTGTGCGAGACTTAGCTGAGAAGCTTTCCGTTCAGATTCAGGCTGCAAGGCAGACCGAATGTGCTGCTACCTAGCGCTGAGAGAGAAAGTGCAGAGGCCAGGCGTGTTTGGGCAGAGGCAGCAGCCTGGAGCATTTCTCTGCCGGCACCGTGCTCTCTGGGCGAGAAGTAGACACCGGTTCCACTCCGGCACAATGAAGGAGCAGAGCACGGAGCTGGTATGCGCATCGCCCAGGCTGCCTCTCGCTTGTGTGCGGATTCACGTTAGCACTTGAAAACAGAAAGTTCAAGCTGCGGCTACTTGTGCTGCTACCTATTTCTCTTCCAGCTTTCCCTGGAAAGAATTGTGCCCATCTTGATGCTTTTGAGATGCAGAGATGACAGTGGCAGATGCAGCGGAGACTGGAAATACAGAGTGCAGCCGCGAGTTTCTGGTGCTTTGACGTGAGGCAAGGGGAAAGTGCAGCCCAGCAGAGGCTTTGACTTCTGGAGCCTTTTTCTTTGGCAGCAGCTGCTGCAAGTGGGCAAGGGAGCTGCGAGAGTGAAGAAGGGGACGGTCCGTCTATGTGAGAAGGAAGCTGCCGAGGCGCAGTGTGTTGTGCTCAGTTTCAAGGCTGCCTGGAGGAGGGGAGGACTTGAAGAACGCCTTCTTTCTGGACGCCTCCTTCTGGCTGTGCTCCAGCTGCATGCACTCTGCAGCACTGAAGGTTTAGGAACCTGCTGCTGGCCAGCTTGTGTCCAGGAGTGCAAGGGCTGCGCCTTCCTTCCTGAAGCAGTCAGAGCATTCTCAGCTGCAGCTGCTTGTGAAGCAGCTCTTGGCTGGACATTTGAAATTGGCTCCCCTGAGTACATGAGCCCGGTGCCCAGCTGCTTGGTTCTTCGCCTTCTGTGCTCTGGACAGAACTGAAGCCCAGCCATGGCTTGGAGCTTTGCCGCTCTTCAGCGTGAGCACTGCACGCAGCCACGGTGTGCTGTGCAGGGATTTTCCTTCAGCTCGACGGACAAGCATTTTCTTGCTCTTTCAGCGAGTCCAAACTGGGCATGTAGCTCTCGCTCAGCGAAATGCGTCAGGCGAGAAACACTTGCTGGAGTAGCTTTTCGCTGGGCAAGACTTTCAACACAGCACCACAATTCGGGCAAGGAGCAGCAGAAAGGAAGACCATCTTTTGGTCCTGGCACCTTCTTCTGGGCGACACGCCTATCCGCCTCTTCGCTCCCTGCAAGGCTGTAAGCTTGGCGGTGGTGCTTGCAAGTGAGAAGGCAGGTGCAGAGAGCACGGCGATCTGCCGGCGCTGTGCAGGCTGGAAAGGAAAGAGGGCTACCACTAGGATGTGCTGCAAATACAGGTTTCCACGCGACGAGGGTAAGCTCCGCGTAAGCTCGTTGACCTCAAACTGTTCTCTGTGCGAGACGTAGCTGAGAAGCTTTCCGTTCAGATTCAGGCTGCAAGGCAGACCGAATGTGCTGCTACCTAGCGCTGAGAGAGAAAGTGCAGAGGCCAGGCGTGTTTGGGCAGAGGCAGCAGCCTGGAGCATTTCTCTGCCGGCACCGTGCTCTCTGGGCGAGAAGTAGACACCGGTTCCACTCCGGCACAATGAAGGAGCAGAGCACGGAGCTGGTATGCGCATCGCCCAGGCTGCCTCTCGCTTGTGTGCGGATTCACGTTAGCACTTGAAAACAGAAAGTTCAAGCTGCGGCTACTTGTGCTGCTACCTATTTCTCTTCCAGCTTTCCCTGGAAAGAATTGTGCCCAGCTTGATGCTTTTGAGATGCAGAGATGACAGTGGCAGATGCAGCGGAGACTGGAAATACAGAGTGCAGCGGAGAGTTTCTGGTGCTTTGACGTGAGGCAAGGGGAAAGTGCAGCCCAGCAGAGGCTTTGACTTCTGGAGCCTTTTTCTTTGGCAGCAGCTGCTGCAAGTGGGCAAGGGAGCTGCGAGAGTGAAGAAGGGGACGGTCCGTCTATGTGAGAAGGAAGCTGCCGAGGCGCAGTGTGTTGTGCTCAGTTTCAAGGCTGCCTGGAGGAGGGGAGGACTTGAAGAACGCCTTCTTTCTGGACGCCTCCTTCTGGCTGTGCTCCAGCTGCATGCACTCTGCAGCACTGAAGGTTTAGGAACCTGCTGCTGGCCAGCTTGTGTCCAGGAGTGCAAGGGCTGCGCCTTCCTTCCTGAAGCAGCCAGAGCATTCTCAGCTGCAGCTGCTTGTGAAGCAGCTCTTGGCTGGACATTTGAAATTGGCTCCCCTGAGTACATGAGCCCGGTGCCCAGCTGCTTGGTTCTTCGCCTTCTGTGCTCTGGACAGAACTGAAGCCCAGCCATGGCTTGGAGCTTTGCCGCTCTTCAGCGTGAGCACTGCACGCAGCCACGGTGTGCTGTGCAGGGATTTTCCTTCAGCTCGACGGACAAGCATTTTCTTGCTCTTTCAGCGAGTCCAAACTGGGCATGTAGCTCTCGCTCAGCGAAATGCGTCAGGCGAGAAACACTTGCTGGAGTAGCTTTTCGCTGGGCAAGACTTTCAACACAGCACCACAATTCGGGCAAGGAGCAGCAGAAAGGAAGACCATCTTTTGGTCCTGGCACCTTCTTCTGGGCGACACGCCTATCCGCCTCTTCGCTCCCTGCAAGGCTGTAAGCTTGGCGGTGGTGCTTGCAAGTGAGAAGGCAGGTGCAGAGAGCACCGCGATCTGCCGGCGCTGTGCAGGCTGGAAAGGAAAGAGGGCTACCACTAGGATGTGCTGCAAATACAGGTTTCCACGCGACGAGGGTAAGCTCCGCGTAAGCTCGTTGACCTCAAACTGTTCTCTGTGCGAGACTTAGCTGAGAAGCTTTCCGTTCAGATTCAGGCTGCAAGGCAGACCGAATGTGCTGCTACCTAGCGCTGAGAGAGAAAGTGCAGAGGCCAGGCGTGTTTGGGCAGAGGCAGCAGCCTGGAGCATTTCTCTGCCGGCACCGTGCTCTCTGGGCGAGAAGTAGACACCGCTTCCACTCCGGCACAATGAAGGAGCAGAGCACGGAGCTGGTATGCGCATCGCCCAGGCTGCCTCTCGCTTGTGTGCGGATTCACGTTAGCACTTGAAAACAGAAAGTTCAAGCTGCGGCTACTTGTGCTGCTACCTATTTCTCTTCCAGCTTTCCCTGGAAAGAATTGTGCCCATCTTGATGCTTTTGAGATGCAGAGATGACAGTGGCAGATGCAGCGGAGACTGGAAATACAGAGTGCAGCGGAGAGTTTCTGGTGCTTTGACGTGAGGCAAGGGAAAGTGCAGCCCAGCAGAGGCTTTGACTTCTGGAGCCTTTTCTTTGGCAGCAGCTGCTGCAAGTGGGCAAGGGAGCTGCGAGAGTGAAGAAGGGGACGGTCCGTCTATGTGAGAAGGAAGCTGCCGAGGCGCAGTGTGTTGTGCTCAGTTTCAAGGCTGCCTGGAGGAGGGGGGGACTTGAAGAACGCCTTCTTTCTGGACGCCTCCTTCTGGCTGTGCTCCAGCTGCATGCACTCTGCAGCACTGAAGGTTTAGGAACCTGCTGCTGGCCAGCTTGTGTCCAGGAGTGCAAGGGCTGCGCCTTCCTTCCTGAAGCAGCCAGAGCATTCTCAGCTGCAGCTGCTTGTGAAGCAGCTCTTGGCTGGACATTTGAAATTGGCTCCCCTGAGTACATGAGCCCGGTGCCCAGCTGCTTGGTTCTTCGCCTTCTGTGCTCTGGACAGAACTGAAGCCCAGCCATGGCTTGGAGCTTTGCCGCTCTTCAGCGTGAGCACTGCACGCAGCCACGGTGTGCTGTGCAGGGATTTTCCTTCAGCTCGACGGACAAGCATTTTCTTGCTCTTTCAGCGAGTCCAAACTGGGCATGTAGCTCTCGCTCAGCGAAATGCGTCAGGCGAGAAACACTTGCTGGAGTAGCTTTTCGCTGGGCAAGACTTTCAACACAGCACCACAATTCGGGCAAGGAGCAGCAGAAAGGAAGACCATCTTTTGGTCCTGGCACCTTCTTCTGGGCGACACGCCTATCCGCCTCTTCTCTCCCTGCAAGGCTGTAAGCTTGGCGGTGGTGCTTGCAAGTGAGAAGGCAGGTGCAGAGAGCACCGCGATCTGCCGGCGCTGTGCAGGCTGGAAAGGAAAGAGGGCTACCACTAGGATGTGCTGCAAATACAGGTTTCCACGCGACGAGGGTAAGCTCCGCGTAAGCTCGTTGACCTCAAACTGTTCTCTGTGCGAGACTTAGCTGAGAAGCTTTCGTTCAGATTCAGGCTGCAAGGCAGACCGAATGTGCTGCTACCTAGCGCTGAGAGAGAAAGTGCAGAGGCCAGGCGTGTTTGGGCAGAGGCAGCAGCCTGGAGCATTTCTCTGCCGGCACCGTGCTCTCTGGGCGAGAAGTAGACACCGGTTCCACTCCGGCACAATGATGGAGCAGAGCACGGAGCTGGTATGCGCATCGCCCAGGCTGCCTCTCGCTTGTGTGCGGATTCACGTTAGCACTTGAAAACAGAAAGTTCAAGCTGCGGCTACTTGTGCTGCTACCTATTTCTCTTCCAGCTTTCCCTGGAAAGAATTGTGCCCATCTTGATGCTTTTGAGATGCAGAGATGACAGTGGCAGATGCAGCGGAGACTGGAAATACAGAGTGCAGCGGAGAGTTTCTGGTGCTTTGACGTGAGGCAAGGGAAAGTGCAGCCCAGCAGAGGCTTTGACTTCTGGAGCCTTTTTCTTTGGCAGCAGCTGCTGCAAGTGGGCAAGGGAGCTGCGAGAGTGAAGAAGGGGACGGGTCCGTCTATGTGAGAAGGAAGCTGCCGAGGCGCAGTGTGTTGTGCTCAGTTTCAAGGCTGCCTGGAGGAGGGGAGGACTTGAAGAACGCCTTCTTTCTGGACGCCTCCTTCTGGCTGTGCTCCAGCTGCATGCACTCTGCAGCACTGAAGGTTTAGGAACCTGCTGCTGGCCAGCTTGTGTCCAGGAGTGCAAGGGCTGCGCCTTCCTTCCTGAAGCAGCCAGAGCATTCTCAGCTGCAGCTGCTTGTGAAGCAGCTCTTGGCTGGACATTTGAAATTGGCTCCCCTGAGTACATGAGCCCGCTGCCCAGCTGCTTGGTTCTTCGCCTTCTGTGCTCTGGACAGAACTGAAGCCCAGCCATGGCTTGGAGCTTTGCCGCTCTTCAGCGTGAGCACTGCACGCAGCCACGGTGTGCTGTGCAGGGATTTTCCTTCAGCTCGACGGACAAGCATTTTCTTGCTCTTTCAGCGAGTCCAAACTGGGCATGTAGCTCTCGCTCAGCGAAATGCGTCAGGCGAGAAACACTTGCTGGAGTAGCTTTTCGCTGGGCAAGACTTTCAACACAGCACCACAATTCGGGCAAGGAGCAGCAGAAAGGAAGACCATCTTTTGGTCCTGGCACCTTCTTCTGGGCGACACGCCTATCCGCCTCTTCTCTCCCTGCAAGGCTGTAAGCTTGGCGGTGGTGCTTGCAAGTGAGAAGGCAGGTGCAGAGAGCACCGCGATCTGCCGGCGCTGTGCAGGCTGGAAAGGAAAGAGGGCTACCACTAGGATGTGCTGCAAATACAGGTTTCCACGCGACGAGGGTAAGCTCCGCGTAAGCTCGTTGACCTCAAACTGTTCTCTGTGCGAGGACTTAGCTGAGAAGCTTTCCGTTCAGATTCAGGCTGCAAGGCAGACCGAATGTGCTGCTACCTAGCGCTGAGAGAGAAAGTGCAGAGGCCAGGCGTGTTTGGGCAGAGGCAGCAGCCTGGAGCATTTCTCTGCCGGCACCGTGCTCTCTGGGCGAGAAGTAGACACCGCTTCCACTCCGGCACAATGAAGGAGCAGAGCACGGAGCTGGTATGCGCATCGCCCAGGCTGCCTCTCGCTTGTGTGCGGATTCACGTTAGCACTTGAAAACAGAAAGTTCAAGCTGCGGCTACTTGTGCTGCTACCTATTTCTCTTCCAGCTTTCCCTGGAAAGAATTGTGCCCATCTTGATGCTTTTGAGATGCAGAGATGACAGTGGCAGATGCAGCGGAGACTGGAAATACAGAGTGCAGCGGAGAGTTTCTGGTGCTTTGACGTGAGGCAAGGGGAAAGTGCAGCCCAGCAGAGGCTTTGACTTCTGGAGCCTTTTCTTTGGCAGCAGCTGCTGCAAGTGGGCAAGGGAGCTGCGAGAGTGAAGAAGGGGACGGTCCGTCTATGTGAGAAGGAAGCTGCCGAGGCGCAGTGTGTTGTGCTCAGTTTCAAGGCTGCCTGGAGGAGGGGAGGACTTGAAGAACGCCTTCTTTCTGGACGCCTCCTTCTGGCTGTGCTCCAGCTGCATGCACTCTGCAGCACTGAACGTTTAGGAACCTGCTGCTGGCCAGCTTGTGTCCAGGAGTGCAAGGGCTGCGCCTTCCTTCCTGAAGCAGTCAGAGCATTCTCAGCTGCAGCTGCTTGTGAAGCAGCTCTTGGCTGGACATTTGAAATTGGCTCCCCTGAGTACATGAGCCCGGTGCCCAGCTGCTTGGTTCTTCGCCTTCTGTGCTCTGGGACAGAACTGAAGCCCAGCCATGGCTTGGAGCTTTGCCGCTCTTCAGCGTGAGCACTGCACGCAGCCACGGTGTGCTGTGCAGGGATTTTCCTTCAGCTCGACGGACAAGCATTTTCTTGCTCTTTCAGCGAGTCCAAACTGGGCATGTAGCTCTCGCTCAGCGAAATGCGTCAGGCGAGAAACACTTGCTGGAGTAGCTTTTCGCTGGGCAAGACTTTCAACACAGCACCACAATTCGGGCAAGGAGCAGCAGAAAGGAAGACCATCTTTTGGTCCTGGCACCTTCTTCTGGGCGACACGCCTATCCGCCTCTTCGCTCCCTGCAAGGCTGTAAGCTTGGCGGTGGTGCTTGCAAGTGAGAAGGCAGGTGCAGAGAGCACGGCGATCTGCCGGCGCTGTGCAGGCTGGAAAAGGAAAGAGGGCTACCACTAGGATGTGCTGCAAATACAGGTTTCCACGCGACGAGGGTAAGCTCCGCGTAAGCTCGTTGACCTCAAACTGTTCTCTGTGCGAGACGTAGCTGAGAAGCTTTCCGTTCAGATTCAGGCTGCAAGGCAGACCGAATGTGCTGCTACCTAGCGCTGAGAGAGAAAGTGCAGAGGCCAGGCGTGTTTGGGCAGAGGCAGCAGCCTGGAGCATTTCTCTGCCGGCACCGTGCTCTCTGGGCGAGAAGTAGACACCGGTTCCACTCCGGCACAATGAAGGAGCAGAGCACGGAGCTGGTATGCGCATCGCCCAGGCTGCCTCTCGCTTGTGTGCGGATTCACGTTAGCACTTGAAAACAGAAAGTTCAAGCTGCGGCTACTTGTGCTGCTACCTATTTCTCTTCCAGCTTTCCCTGGAAAGAATTGTGCCCATCTTGATGCTTTTGAGATGCAGAGATGACAGTGGCAGATGCAGCGGAGACTGGAAATACAGAGTGCAGCGGAGAGTTTCTGGTGCTTTGACGTGAGGCAAGGGGAAAGTGCAGCCCAGCAGAGGCTTTGACTTCTGGAGCCTTTTTCCTTTGGCAGCAGCTGCTGCAAGTGGCAAGGGAGCTGCGAGAGTGAAGAAGGGGACGGTCCGTCTATGTGAGAAGGAAGCTGCCGAGGCGCAGTGTGTTGTGCTCAGTTTCAAGGCTGCCTGGAGGAGGGGAGGACTTGAAGAACGCCTTCTTTCTGGACGCCTCCTTCTGGCTGTGCTCCAGCTGCATGCACTCTGCAGCACTGAACGTTTAGGAACCTGCTGCTGGCCAGCTTGTGTCCAGGAGTGCAAGGGCTGCGCCTTCCTTCCTGAAGCAGCCAGAGCATTCTCAGCTGCAGCTGCTTGTGAAGCAGCTCTTGGCTGGACATTTGAAATTGGCTCCCCTGAGTACATGAGCCCGGTGCCCCAGCTGCTTGGTTCTTCGCCTTCTGTGCTCTGACAGAACTGAAGCCCAGCCATGGCTTGGAGCTTTGCCGCTCTTCAGCGTGAGCACTGCACGCAGCCACGGTGTGCTGTGCAGGGATTTTCCTTCAGCTCGACGGACAAGCATTTTCTTGCTCTTTCAGCGAGTCCAAACTGGGCATGTAGCTCTCGCTCAGCGAAATGCGTCAGGCGAGAAACACTTGCTGGAGTAGCTTTTCGCTGGGCAAGACTTTCAACACAGCACCACAATTCGGGCAAGGAGCAGCAGAAAGGAAGACCATCTTTTGGTCCTGGCACCTTCTTCTGGGCGACACGCCTATCCGCCTCTTCGCTCCCTGCAAGGCTGTAAGCTTGGCGGTGGTGCTTGCAAGTGAGAAGGGCAGGTGCAGAGAGCACGGCGATCTGCCGGCGCTGTGCAGGCTGGAAAGGAAAGAGGGCTACCACTAGGATGTGCTGCAAATACAGGTTTCCACGCGACGAGGGTAAGCTCCGCGTAAGCTCGTTGACCTAAAACTGTTCTCTGTGCGAGACTTAGCTGAGAAGCTTTCCGTTCAGATTCAGGCTGCAAGGCAGACCGAATGTGCTGCTACCTAGCGCTGAGAGAGAAAGTGCAGAGGGCCAGGCGTGTTTGGGCAGAGGCAGCAGCCTGGAGCATTTCTCTGCCGGCACCGTGCTCTCTGGGCGAGAAGTAGACACCGGTTCCACTCCGGCACAATGAAGGAGCAGAGCACGGAGCTGGTATGCGCATCGCCCCAGGCTGCCTCTCGCTTGTGTGCGGATTCACGTTAGCACTTGAAAACAGAAAGTTCAAGCTGCGGCTACTTGTGCTGCTACCTATTTCTCTTCCAGCTTTCCCTGGAAAGAATTGTGCCCATCTTGATGCTTTTGAGATGCAGAGATGACAGTGGCAGATGCAGCGGAGACTGGAAATACAGAGTGCAGCCGAGAGTTTCTGGTGCTTTGACGTGAGGCAAGGGGAAAGTGCAGCCCAGCAGAGGCTTTGACTTCTGAGCCTTTTTCTTTGGCAGCAGCTGCTGCAAGTGGGCAAGGGAGCTGCGAGAGTGAAGAAGGGGACGGTCCGTCTATGTGAGAAGGAAGCTGCCGAGGCGCAGTGTGTTGTGCTCAGTTTCAAGGCTGCCTGGAGGAGGGGGGGACTTGAAGAACGCCTTCTTTCTGGACGCCTCCTTCTGGCTGTGCTCCAGCTGCATGCACTCTGCAGCACTGAAGGTTTAGGAACCTGCTGCTGGCCAGCTTGTGTCCAGGAGTGCAAGGGCTGCGCCTTCCTTCCTGAAGCAGCCAGAGCATTCTCAGCTGCAGCTGCTTGTGAAGCAGCTCTTGGCTGGACATTTGAAATTGGCTCCCCTGAGTACATGAGCCCGGTGCCCAGCTGCTTGGTTCTTCGCCTTCTGTGCTCTGGACAGAACTGAAGCCCAGCCATGGCTTGGAGCTTTGCCGCTCTTCAGCGTGAGCACTGCACGCAGCCACGGTGTGCTGTGCAGGGATTTTCCTTCAGCTCGACGGACAAGCATTTTCTTGCTCTTTCAGCGAGTCCAAACTGGGCATGTAGCTCTCGCTCAGCGAAATGCGTCAGGCGAGAAACACTTGCTGGAGTAGCTTTTCGCTGGGCAAGACTTTCAACACAGCACCACAATTCGGGCAAGGAGCAGCAGAAAGGAAGACCATCTTTTGGTCCTGGCACCTTCTTCTGGCGACACGCCCTATCCGCCTCTTCTCTCCCTGCAAGGCTGTAAGCTTGGCGGTGGTGCTTGCAAGTGAGAAGGCAGGTGCAGAGAGCACCGCGATCTGCCGGCGCTGTGCAGGCTGGAAAGGAAAGAGGGCTACCACTAGGATGTGCTGCAAATACAGGTTTCCACGCGACGAGGGTAAGCTCCGCGTAAGCTCGTTGACCTCAAACTGTTCTCTGTGCGAGGACTTAGCTGAGAAGCTTTCCGTTCAGATTCAGGCTGCAAGGCAGACCGAATGT